>NW_009917348.1:24364-31352 GCF_000696875.1 Nestor notabilis | reverse complement strand
CCAACCCTAACTATTCTATGATTCTAATACAGGTAGTCCCAGGTTGTCATATATGCATAAGCAGTGCCCAAAGAGGCCACACACCAAACCTTTAATATAAATAGACCAGTATTTCAAATGGCAATATATAATGTTCTTGACTGTTTTTACAACAGCAGCAGCAGTCCATCTGTACAGGAATGGTAGTTTGTTACCACGCAAAAGGTCCTACTCCAAAGCCTCAACAAGGTGGAGAGGTGCTGCCAGCTATGTTTGGCCTGATGAGCTCCTGCTAGCACGGAAGCTAGAAGATGCTGCCTCACACAGAGTCCAATTTGTTCATTAGGAGGCAGTAATTTCCTTGCCCACAGGAACTTGCTACTGTCTTCTACTGAAGCACCAGGCTGTCCTTTCTCCTTCTGCTTCCTTCACCTGAAAAGCCCACAGGCTCTGGCTAAGCCTTTCTGGGAACTGCTTCCTTAAGAAGGGATACCAGGATTGATGCCAGGATATATAAGTTACTTGCAAGCCTCATTCCTAGCATAGAGTGCAGAGGGATGTGTGCCATCTAAAAGCAAAACATCAGATGACCTGAACTTATTGTATAAAAAGGGACAGTATTGTATAAAAAGGGATAGTATCAGCTTTGAACATGTGAAAATCTAAGACACCTGAACTGGGTAGTGGCCGGGAAACCAGCTTCTGCTGTACACAACTTTGGCTCAGCCAGAACAACAGCCACTTCTGCCATTCACATTTGCAGGTGGATGGAAAAATACTGCAGCTTTACAGGACAGACAGGCTATTCTCTCTCTAAGGGCTGGTGGCTGCTATCTTTCTTTGTCCATTTCACAGCTATCACTAGAGAAATAACAAACCAAAACCAAAACCACTTGTTGTTGAAAAGAAACAGGTCTGACTTCTCCCTCCTGGCTGGTATCTCAGTCACAACCAACACAGCGAAGGCCTTGTTCTCCCCTGGAAGTTCAAGACAGTTTTGTTTAGGGGAAATACAGGCTTTGGCAGCTGCTTTTTAGTAAAAGGAACCTTATAGACAATAGGAGAATCATCCCCAAAAGCAATCACATGACATCAGCCACAAAGGCTTCCAGCCTCATGATCAATGAATCCCTCTGAACTAATATAGGAAGAGCTGTAGTGGTATTTTCCTGAAGTGTGGAGTTTTAGCTCTTCCTCTTTGCTGGGAGCACAATTACAACCCCATCTACCACTCCCCTCAGCTCTGAATTACCCAAGACAAGTCTGCAACATGGCAAAATGTGAACAGTGTATCATAGGACTTGTCCCATTTCAGCACCTGCTGGTGAAATCCATGCTGGCCTTTTCCTTTTTCTTTGAGCTTAGACTTCTTTTTAGCATGTGACTGCATTAACCCCAAAGGCAAAACTGTTTTGTTTTGTTTTTCCTCTGAGACAAAAAGGAAAAGGAAACAACATTAGTTCAATTCAAAAAGGCAATAAACAGCACATGCTATGCCTATTTGTGTGTTCACTGAGGGTATAAAAAGCTGTGGATTAATTTTTGAATACATCTGTGGAGGGGACCAATCCTGCAACTGGTGGGCACCAGTGTAGAGCAGGGTACAACTGTCTGTGAAAGCTCTTTCTTGCAGATTCATTTCCTAATAGCATTTGGGTTAATGTTTCATATGTAATACTGTAACTGCAAATGTGCAGTTAGACACTTCTCAAACAGATTAACTGCGATTTAGGTTCTCTACTATTTTAACTTGCAAACTCGCCTAAATAAAGACACCTTGCAGTTCACATGCAAGATGAACTGTAGGTGAAAGCAGAGATGTGAAGCAAAGGAAAAGCAGATCTGTTTGCATCTTCACCCTTGACCTAAATATGAAATAAATAACAAATTCAACAAAGACTAAAGATAGCATAGAAAAAAAAAAATCTTTGTTAATGACACCATTCTTCTGGGGCGTGTCCCTTCTGAATCACACATGGCTGAACTACTCCAGTCTGATCCAGAGTAATGACTCACATTAGCAAATGAGCCAGAGATGCTAAGGAAGCAGAAGGGAGAGACCATGAATCGAAACTATGGAGGCTGGAACTGAAATGACCTTGGACCTTTACATAAGTCATGGGGATGTTTAATTTTGGAGAGGACAATGAAGAGGCCAGGAGCAGTGCTCTGTTCAGGTAACAGGATGCATGCACTGGAACTGTCAGCTATGTTTTGGCTCATAACCATTTTTTCTCTTCTTACATGCTGTCATAGAAAAGAAAGAACTGATAGGCTTGCAACATAGCATTTCCTTTCCAGAGGGACTAGTGTTAACTGCAGTAATCCACAGTGATTTTTTTTCTTCCAAGTATTATTCTTCACTTTCAGCCTCTTAAAGCCTAATCTGGACTCCTAACATAGACCTACAGCATAATAAAGGAGGGTGGTACAGATAGCTTTCAAAAAGAGAAAAGAGCTCCTTCAACAGTAGATATGCCATTGCCCTCCAGCGTTTTCAGGAAGACTGTGGCTTGTTTCAATATCAGTTTGAAGTAACCATGGCAGGGACAGGATGTTTGGTTTCAGAGAGTAGGCAGGAAGTTTATATTGTCAGAGCAAACACTTGGGACTCCAGATCACAACATCCCTTGTTGTTTACAGAGTGTGTTATGCCAGAATTGGACTCGAAGATGCACTTCATGGTAACAAAAGAGGACAATGCCATTATCCTGCAACTGTCAACAGTGTTACAGTGCTGAAGACTTTAGCTCAATATTTGCCAAGCAGTAAAATGAGCAATGCCTATCAGTTTGTTGACCTATATGCACCAGTTACTAGAAAAACTATATTGAGTAGACAGCAGTTCAGTTTCAATTGCTGGGGACCAAATTCCAGCCACAGAACTAAGTGCTGTCAAGTCACATTCAGATTAACAAGAAAACTGTTGAAATCTTGTTTGGGTGCTGTCACCAGGATACAACAAACAAGCATCCCTATATTAAGACACTTTCAAACCAAACTGTGTAACAACAGTTTTGTCAGATCCAGGCATTGTAACTCTTGCAGACTGAAATTTCAAGGGGGACTTAAAATGCTGCAAAAATCCTTCCTCAAAAGGCTGAAAACATTAAATAAAAAATTTACCTTCACTAAATGCAGAATGATTTCAGTGGCTTAATTAACAAGTGTTCTGCAAGCTTCAGGCTACAGTAAATGTTGGCAAAGTGGTACATCTGCACCAAACCACATTTGTTCAGTCACCTGTGTCTCAGTGCAGGCAGAAAGGCTTCAGCTGGCTATCTCTGCTGGGAATCCTGACGGAGCTGGGGAAGCACCTGCCCTTGCCTTACACCAGGGCAGATACAGGGAGGATTAGTGCTCCAGCTGCACCCAGCCCTGGCTAAGTGGCACAGGCCATGGACTGAGAGCAGTCTAAATATCCTTCCCTTGCATCATCGTGACACCTCCCACTGACAAATCATTTTATTACTGATCTACAGCTGCAATCCATGTACAGGACAATGACAAGCCAGTAGAATGGGCTTGTGCTAGATCACAGGACAGTGAACAATGCTGACATATTTCTGCAGAGAAAAAGCATGCAGCAACACTGAGTTAAAGCAAAAATCAAGTGTGTCCTCTTCTGTTTACTGCAGGCACTATTTCAGGCCCCAAAGGGCTAACAACACTCAGGCTTCACTAAAAAAGCTAACTACTTTTCCCACCAAATGATGCTGAGCATACAGCTTCATGCCTGCAGGTAAAGTCTGTCAGAGTCAGGACAGAAGCAGTACGGATGAGAATCCCTCACTGTCTACACTACAGTAAGAGTGAGACAGTTTTGCAAAAGCTTGATTGGTGAAACCTGCTATAGACCATGCCTTTGCTCTTCACTTGGGAAAAGCTGGCAAAATACTTCTTACCCATCCCCTGACACTCACTCTCCTGTAACAGTGTCCTGCATCAATCATGTACTGCAACTGCTTCTAACTGCATGGACTCTACATACTGGGTGTTTACTAAATAGCAAGCACACCAAAATGGGCCTGAGAAATACCTAGTATATTAAAGGCAGAGGCCCACAACTTGGCTTCAACCCATGCTTTCCTAAGACAATGCACATATGTCACAGAGATTCCTCTCCAGCTTATCTAAGCTCTCAGAAAAGCTTTTCTTAACATTTTAAAAGAGGCCTTGGATGCTAAGATGCCATTCTACTTTCTTAAGTAATGTCACAAGACTTCTGGTTTGGCCACACAGTTGCTCTTTAGAAACGAAAAGGGGAGTCCATGCTTCTGCCTGGGACAAGTGGCAGAATCACTGCAATCCTTTTTATAAAGAATAGAGGGGAAAAAAAGAGGAGGAAAAAAAAGATCAGGAACTGAGTTCAGTCACTCTGGGAACCCAGCCTTTATGAACTGTTTACCAAAAGGATGAGCTGAGGAAATGGGTGAGGGGCAAATATGTGCATTATGTCTCACCTGCTGATTCTCAGGAGTCATGAATATTCCTATAATCCCTGTCTCTTGGCCCAACAGGCTACAAGCCTTTTCAGCACAAAGCTTGATTTCAGTGAGGATCCAGGAGCTGCTCTAAGCTTCAGCAAGTCGTATAATATTCCCTTGTTTCCACATCAAAACAGCCTCTAGCCACAAACCCTCTCCAATGTTTCTTCTCTGTTACTCATCTACTAATATAATTTTCTTTCAGACTAGACAGATACCTAAATAAATTCTGTTCTGGGCTATGCAGAAACCAGTCAGCAAGTCATGATTTCTGAGGCAGTCAGTATGTTTTTTCATTGCATACATAGTATGTATGTTGAGATACAGGTATATTTATAAAACATGCTACACAACTGAAGCTAAAGCCAAGGCACCAGGAACAAAACTGAAAAGGGATGCGAGCTGTAGTGTGAATTACACTACACATTTTTCAAGCCAGACAGCACTATTGTAAAGCATCTGATCTGAACTTCAGCACAGATCAGGCCAGAGGATGTCACCTGGTGTGGGTGTAACTTGCATGCCAGCAGGGCAGAGGAGGACAGGGAAGGAGGTTGTGCTGAAAGGAAAAGCAAACAGGGTGTGTAAAAACATGTAACAAAGCAGTGTATAGAGATAAACCTTCATGAGATAACCTGTGGCTAGCTGTACTTCCATAAGCCTTGTTGAATCCTAACTTTCAGACACCAGACAATAGAAAATTATTTTCTTTTACTGAAAAAGGAAGTGTTATCTCCTCCAGCTGAAGGGATGAACTACACAGAAATTGACTGGAGGCAAAAAGGCCTTTTTAAACTGGAAGCTCTATTTTCCTTATGGCAATAGTATCCAGTGGCAACCAACCTCGGGCAATGAAATAAACATTTAATAGCTTAAAAAAACCTCCCTTCCAAAAAGATCAAATTGATTAGAGCTGTCAGATAAAAGCCATGATAAAAAAAAGAATCTTTTGTCCGCTTGTTAAAGCAGAGGTGCTACATGATAATAACAAAAGGGACAATGTTACCTTCCAGGTTATTGGTGGAGGAATTTTTAATTTTTTAGTTACTTATGTATTTTTTAAAGGGTCTTATACAGTTAATATTCATGCTGGTCTTGCGTGTGAGAAAGTAGGCAAGGCCTCACACAAGGCCTCACAGATATCATCAGTACTAGAACCTTGTGAAAGTATGAAGTGTTTTAGCAGGAAATCTGGGGGGTGGGGCACAGAAGCTATTCTATTTGGATGAATTATTTAGTCCATAATTAGTCCTAAACTACAAAATAATTTGCACAAACAGATAGTTTTCAGATTAGGTGGGTTTGAGATTACAGCTGTTGGTGAACTCATCTCCCATCTGAGACATATACACACCATAGAGCAATCACAAATTAAGCACGAGCAGAGTTTGGGATGCCCCGAATCTGTGCAGGATGTGGAATTTTGCGTTTCAAGCTTAGTACTACTGATCATTTTATAACATTATCATGTACCTCTATACGCATGTGCAGAAAATAAGTTAATATGCATAGGCATCAGTATGATAGACAATATCCCTCATGTCTGCACATTCAAGCTACAGTCCCACAACATAAAGTCATTAATGTATCTACATTTTTTTAAGGCAATCTGTGCATGACCATTCTCTTTCATCCCCTTTACGTCTTTCATATCAGTTGAAGCCTGATGGTCTTACAGATTCATCCCAGTGTCTGCTTTAGCTTACGGAAGCCTTCTGTAAAGCATACACGCAACACAAAGCGATGGGCCCAAATGATAAACAGGCCTCTCACTACATTTCTACTGGGCTAAGTAGGTGGAGATTGTTGTGCATCTTCCATCTTCCTACAAGCTGTATGCTGCTGTGGCAGTTCAAGTTTCCCAGAACATTTCAGCAGAACATCTCTGTGAATACTGACAGGGAAATAATGTTGTTTAGTTCCTGTTACGGTTTACTTACGATTTTACACTCTGGATACTGCAAACTTACTGTTATGTGCAATGAAAACCTGGAGGAAGTAATATTTCTGTGTTGTTTGATACCTTAGGAATCCATTACTGAAGAAATAAGGACAACCATCCAAACATCATGGCGTTGATAGCACAAGAGCAAACTTATGACTATGCAGGGTAGCTATGGTGGTATATACACCTCACATTTTGCTACTGGTCACATACCTCCAGTCTTCCTTTTACAAAAGTATCTTCAAGGATGCACAGCTCTGGCAACTCTAACATGAAAGATCTCATTGCTCCAAAGATTCCCTGGTATGTGAGAAACCATTGCTTTCCTTCCTATCAAACATATGATCCAAGATCAATCAATCCCTAAGCAAATCAGAATTACTTTCTTCAAAACTAAGAAGTGCTTTGCCAATTTCAGACATAGGTCTGAAATACTTTGCACTCCACAGTTTTTTAGTGTATGCTGTACTCAGCCTCAACTGAAAACCTAACACTGGGCTGTTCACAGGTTGTTCTTTGTTTGCTTCTTGTCTGCTCTTAAGATAGATGTTTCAAGGCATGAGGGAGAATACAAACA
>NW_009917348.1:4213-24333 GCF_000696875.1 Nestor notabilis | reverse complement strand
GTGGGGTGGGGGGGGGGGTGGTGGTGGAGGGAAGAAGTATCCAGGTGTTTAAGCAATGCCAAATGTGAAAAAATTCCAATTCACTGCAATTCACTGCTTTCTCCTTTAATCTGGCAATTCCAAACGACCAAGCATGTCATGACTTGTACCCAGAACAGTTTCTGCTCGGGTGAGTTCAGACAAGGTCTGCATTAACTCCTCAACCTGCAAGAAAATTATTTGAAACAAAAGGTTCAGATATGTCTTTTCCCTCCAACAAGCCTGGAAACAAATGGTACAGGAATGAGGTCAGAAAGGAATCATCTGCCTACCATACCACTGAATTCATTTACCTACCTCAGAGCCCATTCAAAGAAAGGGGTGGGATGGAGAACAAGGGAAGATATAAAGCAGAATGAAGCTCTGGGGTTGCTCGCTACATTACAGGATTTGACAGGTCTTTGCCAGCCTTCAGCTTCTTTGTGTCTTTCACATAATAGAGAAACACAAACTGAGCAGCCTGTGATCTGGGGGTTGCACTATTAGACAGAACAAACTCTTTGCAAATGCTAATAGTATTGTAGCATCCTGCCAGGCAGCAACACAAAAAGGATGTTGATTTTCACATGATCCAGAACAGACTCGCTGTAAGGAAGGTTGCAATCTCTAAACATCAATTTGGCAATTGGCTGGTGGAGATGAGGCAAAATAGTACTTCAAATGTTCTTAAGCATAGAGGGCATACTGTTACCTTAACGCTCATTTCATGGGGCTAGATGGCAAGGCTGCCTGTAATAGAGGACAACCAAAACGTGCTTGTCCCTTGCAGTTCTAAGGATGTGGCAGCTGTCAATCTTGCCCAGTGATGCCCAGCTCTTTCCTGGGGGAAGAAAAAAAAAAAATAAAAAAAAATGTTTCTAAAGTGTTAAAGAGGATAGAACACTTACGTTATTTCTGTTATAAAACTTACTATAAAATACCCTTTAAATTCAAACTTGATGTCTTCCCCATATTAGGAATGGTATAATCCAAGATATTAATAAATACACCACTGATTAACCTTCAAAAAGTTCACTGTTGTCCTTTGGGTGAAAAACTTGAACAAAGCTCATCTTGTGAGCTATCACTAATCAAAGATAGTTCAGAAATCATTTTTTAAGTCAGAATGTGCAATCACCACACAGGTTAGGACACACTGCTCTGGAAGCCCTCTTTGACCCTATGGACTTCCAACAGCAGTAAATTAACAACGTTCTATCAGTTCTACACAAACAAACATGCAACCAGTTTTAGCTCTGCACAGTAATCAGCTTTTCAAGAGAAATGGCTAGAAAGACTCCTGGAATTGCCTCTGGAACAGCACCTACAGCCAATTCCAGAAATCGGTCCCACAGTCAGTGGCAGGCTCATTTCTGGATTCATCTCCAGAACCATGCCTAAAACCCCACTGAGAGTCAACGTGAGAATCACACAGCAGCTAGACTCAGCACTCCGCTTTATTGCCACAGTCACTTCTAGAGCCGCTTCTGGAGTATTTCCCCACTGACTGACAGCACCAACCCAAGAAACTTCCCTAGATTCAATTTCAGAAATGTTTTAGAATAGTTCCTGAGGTTGGCTCTAGAGTTCTTTCACAAGCCATTCCAGCAGCACTTTGAGAACTATTTCCTGAATCCCTTCTACAGTCACAACTAGAATCATGCCTGCGATTTTCCTACAGAACAACAACTTTGATAATTTTACCTTCTGATGTGCTACAGCACTGAGGTGATGGCAGATGCAAGATCTGTGTACACAGAAGTCTGCACAGGTTTTCCATTCCAGGACTGCCGCAAGAACAATCATTACAATCTCCATATTCTTTCAGGGTCTTCCCTTTGTTTCTGTGTAGTATTTTATACTGAAAATCCTTGGTAACAGCCCTGTTGAGTAAACGGTCTGGGATCACAGCCATACAGAATATATAGTGCTTTTGACAAACCTCAGCTATCAGAGTTACCTGACTACATATGACCTGTCTTGCAAGGGCTTTACAACACATTTTATCTTACTGAATGAAAAGGAAGATGGATTACTGAACTGATTTCAAAATAGAACAGGATCCAATAGCTTAAATTGACATAAAACTAAACTAAACAAGTAACTTAGAGATGGCAAGTGACTGCAAGGGCATCCTATGTAGTGAGGAAGTATGACTGGAACATTTTCTAAAGTACCTCAAGAACTAGACACACATTGCAAATAGTCAAAGAAAACTCATTCTGCAACTCTGCAAAAACAGAGGTATCATCACAGACTGAGTTCATATAGCAACACCATACCTGACATAAAAATATTCTACAGACATCTCCAGATCCAAATCCCCACAAGAACAAAGTTCTTCAAGAAGCCCTGGGTCAGACTTAGAGATCCCGTATTTCAGTGATAAAACCCCTTGCATATTTTTTAATATGACCGTTAAGAGTTACTAAGTTACATCTAAGGTATAAGAAAATTAAATTCTCTAAACTTTAGCTTTGGAAATACATCATAACTCAGTTTAGCTTCAAAATATACTCACTCAAAAAAACTGATTCATATATCCTTGATGGTGAAATAGAACATACCAGTACGCTTGTAATGACTAAGAATTTCACATTTTCACCCTCTAATTTAACTATGCCTGCTTTTGACACTTTTACAGATTTCTAAGTTTTTCATCTCTCTCCCAGTCTGACAACTTAGATAAACTTAACTGATTACTAGTAGCTACTCAGACGGGATAATTTTCAACATTTGAAAAAGCTTCACTTGTACCTTTTTCATCAAGAAGTGACAGAAAAAACCCTTGGCCATTAATAATTAAACCTTGGCTCATACACATCTCACTTCACGGACTGTTCTGGGTCACGTGAAAATCAACATCCTTTTTTGTGTTACTGGATGCTACAATACTATTAGCATTTGCAAGTACCGTATCTACATGATAGTAAAGAACATGCTTTGGAAATGAAATATCCAGTTATGGAATAATTATGTTTGCATTTGCTGATCCCCTCCCTAATCTCAAAAAGCCACAGAAGTTACAGATTAGTCTTTGCTCCTTACAATAAATTGCGTAATGCAGAATCTGAAGGTAGTATATGTAACGCAGAAAAATATCCCAAACTTGTGCAAACCAGTTTGAAGTGACATACTTTTCAGTATTACATAAATGTTAGAGACAGTTCAAGTAACTGTTTACTATCTAAAAATTGTTGTAATAATCAGCACATTCTTCTTATGCTGCCTAACATAAGTACAGCTAGCTATCTAGTGAGAAACTCCTTACAAGGACCAATTCTGAAGCCACCAACTAATAGCACGTATTAAGCCCATTTTTACTTTTCTTAAGTGATACTAAATTACTAGTCAGATAAGCGCAGCTTGCTGTAACTTTTCTTTGTTCTAACTTTAACATAAAATCCTGTAAAAAACCAGCATAAAATTACCTCTTACTTATTTGTCAAGACCGTTTTTGGTTAGTTTAATCATGTTAATGAAGTTAATGTCATTACAGCCCTTCACTGATCCTAACAAGTCCATATCTGCATTGAAAGCTTTGTGGAGCACATATGCAGCAACTTCAATAGCAGAGCTTTACAGAGAATATTTTTTTTTAAACTGATTCTGTAAAATTTTTCTTCAATTAAAAGAAAAGAAAAAGATACACTCCTGAATTCATGGGTTGCTAAGCTGAATGCTCTATAGTTCTCAAACCCACTGTACCAGTAAGCATGCTTGTTTTAAATGCACTTGAAACTAATACTCCATAACCAGCCTTCATTTATACTTTTAATTCATTGTCTAAACCTCCAGAGACATGTCTGAACTTCCAGAGACATAGCTTTCAACATTATGATTTTCATGAGACATCTTTGCCAAAATGTATTACATAAAGAGTAAGGCAATCATTAATTTATATAGTAAAATATAACAGTAAAGTTACCACTAACTTGGTGCTGACACAGAACTTCTGAATCAGGCATTTTAATATCATTAATAGCATATTTTGTCACAATTTAACGAATGAGAAGGCCAAAGTAACTTCCAAATCTGGTGCAACAGCATTGTGTTCAAATCCCACATTTTTATTATTCCTTCAGTTACATTTTTATTCAATAAATACCTAGTTTTCATGGAATACATCATGCTAAGTCTTAGATGAGCAGCACAGAGAAGACAGAAATAAAACTATAGGAACATCACACTAAAAGAAATTACCAATGAGCCACTGTATGAGACATTCTGCAATATTTACATTACACAAGTTTCAAACAGTGATCTTTAGCCAACTGCAATAGTTGTTCTTTGTTGGGTTTTTTGGTTTTGTTGGGTTGTGGGGTTTTTTTGTATGTAGGGGTTTTGTTTGGTGGGTTTTTTTTTTTTGTTTGTTTGGTTTTTTGGTTTTTTACAAAGAAGGATTTAACCCAAGTACAGATTTATTCCATTTGCTATACAAGCTAAGGACTCTGCCTTCAGAATTATGCAAACTTACATTTCTGAAGTTATCTTCAGAGGATGATGATGACACAAGCCATTTTTCCATTTTTCTTTTCTCAAGCACTCATTTTCAGGAAGTAATTTTAAACAGAAAATCCCAAACATTCTGTTAGATCACCTTGAAATATTTAACCTTTCAACAGCATTTTATGAATAGCTCTACACTGAATTTTTGTCCACTTGACTAAAGATTTTATTTCTGAACATTTGGGGAACATCTTACCAAATTTTGTATTGTTTCCTGTGAGAGCAAACAGAAAGAGTATCTGCTGGAAAATGTTCAGATTTCTCTTTTAATTGCACACATCAAAATCAATAGCCTTTCAATAAACCTGGGTATATTTTTCTACATACATAATTAGACAATTGCAAAACAAACTGTTTCAGGCCTAGTACCTTCTTCCTCAGAAGTGTACCCAGATCATTTGTGGCAAAGCAAGGACAGAAAAAAAACGGTGGTGATTTACCACCAGGCACCTATGATACAGAGCCTATATCATGCTAAATTTGTCAGGAGTGACATTTCTACTGCAAAACCGAAAGGCAGTAAAAGAAAGACTACTTACTGTTTTTACTATACTGAATCATAGAAATCAAGTGGGTGTGGAAGCACTTTGTGCATAACATTCTTACAGAAGTGATCTTGGTCTTAGAGTAGCTATTATAAAAATGAGATTATTGTATTCTTCCTTTTTGAGTTAAGAAGGTCAAATTACTTGGAATTCTACAGAGTATCTTTGTACATTTAACATGTACTCGACCAGGTTACTTTCTATCTATGCTGAAGGGAGAAGTTAACAAGGAAATTAGAATCTGCAATCCCAGAAATGAAATGTAATCAGCTATGATTCAAGAGTAACAACATATATTGGGAAAGAAAGGGTAAAAGAAGCAGCTATTGACATTGTTTCCTGAGCCAAACCTTTTAAGGTGTCAGTGAACAGCAGTCTCTACTTTCACCTGAAAGCACAAGAATTCCTTAGATGATGTGTCTCTCTCAAGAGTTTAGAGTTTAACAAAATCCACAACTTCCTCTCAAGATGTCTATTTCATGCTTTTAAATCTGTACCAGAGTGATCAGAGAATGCTTCAACACAGAGCATACAACAAATACAAATAGCATTAGAAGGGCATTTTAATGTACATACAAATACTAAAACTTTATGTCATACTCCCAGGATCATTTGCAGGCAAGAAAATGACAAGCTAAAATTATTTTATGAATCTGATCCAGCTCTACCATACAAGACAGATGTCAAAAATAAAAGCTTTTTTTCCTTTCAGGTCAAAAAAACCCCCTTCATTGTACAAGTTCAGCAAGCTCCCAAGCTGCCTCATTGACACACAAGTCAGATTCTTCTGTCATGTGCACATAGCTTCAAAAATTAAGAGAGTGGGTGGATTTTAACTGAACTTCTCAATTTTCTTTCTCCTCCAACATTTCATGATGCTCCTCAAAAGACAGGAAAGAGAATAGGACAAAAGCCATTTCTATTCAGTCTTCTTTGTGGAAGGTAACCTGGAAAAGGCTGCACTCCTTTGTAAAGTAGCTGCTGAAACAGAAAGGAGATTGTTTTAAAATGTGTGCAAATGTATGACAGCATTTAGGCTTATGTTTTGGGAATTAATATAGAAGAAAAATTTGGAAATAACGCAAATATTTTTTTCTAACAATACACAGTGCTTTTAAGGAAAAAAAAAAAGAATCAAAATGCTTTTATTGACAAGTGTTCCCTTAACTTTGATGCCAGCTAGTTATGCCTCTTTCTCTTTACACATTTAAAAATAATGAACAGAGTAATCAAATAGCCTGTGATGTTTCGCAATATCTGAATAACTAGACAGTAATTGTATTTGTATTAAGTGCACAAATTCTGCTTGCAGTGTAAAAGATGAAAGTACAGATCTGCAGATAAAAAGCGAGAAGCAGCAGCAGTAAGGCACTGCAGTAAGAAAAAAGGAATTTTCACAAAGTCTGTATGAAAACGTGCACCTAAAAGAAATGGATAATCATTTTATAGTGAGCAATAAGAAAATTGTAGCAATCTTTTTATGATCCACACAGAATTACCTGCTTGAACAATCTACTTTTCTTGATGGAGGGCTTCTATGAAGGCTTCAAGTTTTTCCTGGATTTCCCGAACTTTTTCTGAAGGAAGTAAAAAGGTCCTTGTTCAAATACCTATTGCTTAATTGAGGACATGCCCAGAAAGAAAAAAAAAAAACCAAAACAAAACCAACCTCAAACAACCCCCCCCCCAAAAAAACCCTCAAACTTGCAAACATGAACAAAACCGAATGCTGTTGTCAATATTACTGTATGTATTTAGTTTCTTAATTACTAAGGTTTAGAACATTTTTCTACATCAGAATAAACAAAACCTTGTCCCATTTGAAAAACATTATGATTACCATGCTAATTTAATAAATCAAAAATTTACCAAAGCAATCCAATGCTAGAAATGTTCTATTTTGTAAACCTGTAATTTCCATTAGATCATGCATAGCAGAACTACTGTACACCTGCTACATGCAGGGAATTGGTATCTTTTGAATAACGCCTACGAATCCCTTTCTCTTTTAACCAAGTATCTTTTTTCTCCACAGCAAGTGTCACAAACACTACTAACAATCTGAAAAAAAGCTGAAAGCTAATTCCCTTTGAGCAGAGAATTTCAGGGAAGCAAATGTCGGTATTCAAGACACCTATTCAAAAGGGCATGCACAATGTTAAGAATGTTTAAAACTTGCATTTTATTTTCTTGCATTCCAGTGGTAACCAGAGAGATGTGGGCAGAATCTTAGTTTTTATAAATACTAAAGCTGGGAGTTTATTTCTCCACAAAATACAATTTGAACACAATTACAAATAGCTAGTAAGACTGAAAAGGCAACATTGGGAAAAATTCAGAGGTTTAGACATTTTTTCTACTCTTTTCTCAATTCCATACAACAACTTGTCATCATACAACCTATTTGATTTATTAAATTGTTTATGAAGCAAAATTTAGAACATAGCTGGAATTCAATGCCTGCAAGATTTCCTGCTTCTCTCTCACCACATCCTCATTTGAAGATCTTCTGTGTGTGATTATAGCCATGGAAAACACACGCTTCAGAAATATGAAGGGACAGGGGGAGAGCAGTAGAAGAAACAAAAATAAGCTAGATAAACATGAACGCAGATATTTTTTTTCCCCAAGCTAAAAATACTATTGGATTAATGCCGTATGTTCCCTTGTATGAGATACAAGGTTTGAGCTTTTTTTTTTTTTTTAAGACCTTTTATTAACGTTTTCTTCTCTTTAACAATACCATATGTTATAAACTTGCTGTGCTAGCTGAGCTGAAAAAAGAGTAAAGCAGAAAGAAAAATAAAACAATCAGCCTTAAATAGGATACATAAGCATGAGTGGAAAAAAAAAATTACCTCCAAAGAGAATGCTCTAAGAATGTAGCTAAGGGAACTAAAATATCCATCTAGTAAAAAATTACTATTCCACAGTTTATGAAATCCTTTTATGAAATAATTTTAGAGTAATTAGAATAATAATGATGATAATAATAACAACTCAACAAAGCCCTGTAGTGCTGTTCTAACAGAAGTGGAGAATTTTAGCTAGCATGTGAAATAAAATATGGAAAATAGCCTGCATGAGGATGAAGAAATCTCAAGCTTGTATCTTTATCATGCAATTTTTAGGTGATGAAGGGTAAGCCCACTTATCCTTTCAACACTTCAGCGTCCCCTGAACAAACAGAGACATACACCAAGGTTGAATCACACTCTGGGTCCTAAAGAAAGCACCAAAGAACTTTGTTAATTCCAGCTGATTTGGTGGATTTTTCTGTGTTGGGTACTTTGATATTCAATTAAGATTACAGTCAGTGTGAGGACAAAAGCAGTATCTTGGAAGTTAAGAAACAGCAGTAGTTGCTTTTTACCAGAAAAAAAACCATTAAAATAAAAAGTCCTCGATTCAGTTGAGCAGACAGAATATTTGAAAGCTGCCAATGAAAAAAAAAGTAGTCCCATGATCACTTCTCCTTACTAAGCACATTCAAAGTTTTTTCATTACTTTTTAAATAAAAAAAATAATGTATTGTTTGCATGTCAGTATATAAGCATCTTGTGTAATGAAAACATTAATTACCTGGCACTTATTTAGAGCATCAGTATTGGAAGCTAAGATAAGTAGTTGCGTATTTATGTTTACAAAATTAGCCTTTGAAATAAAATCCTTTTATCTTGGAGAGACTTGACATTATTTTTGGAAATTATTAATCCTAGTCCTCGTTCGCCAAAATTGTCAAATTGCCAGTAGTAACTGGAGATTAGATCTCACAACCCAAAAGAGCTTTTCATGCTGTCCTTTCAATAGCTTGTCTTTTTTTTTCTTTTGTAATTGCTACATGCTTTCCCCAAGTATGTTCTTTGTATTGATCAAGCCATTACTCAGTGAAAGCAGACAGATTTAGCACTATTAAATGCAAATATTTTCCCTTCTCAACCTCTTGCTAATGAAATATTCCAGTTCTGAAAATTAAAAGCATCAGCAAAAATCTGTAATAATTATTTCACCCTTAAAAAAAAAAAAAAAAAAAAAAAAAAGGGTCTGTGCCAACAAAATTTATTTTAATTTTCTGATTAGGGCATATTAAAATAACAGGATATCAAGTATGTATTCCATCAGAATATACTGAATCAGCTGTGTTTGCTCAGAGAACAGACATACTAAAATTGACTCCATATTATGAGCACTTTATTAGTTTTTATACTTGGACTGAATGGAAATGATTGCTTAACTGTAATAATTATGAGGTCTTGAGGTAATTTAATGCTTTGAAAAAACATGCTAGCTATTCTCAAAAAAGCAAAGTTACAATGATTGCCAAGTAGCTGCAATTATTCATACTATGCCTTGCATTCTTAGCAGTAGTAAAGCCTTTTGCAGCAGCAGACCCCAGCCAACCTGTTACATTTTCCTACAAGTCCATTCTGTAGCACAGAGAAGTCTAATAAATTGGTTTACTTTTTCAATAGGCTAATGGTAGAGTTATGCATTTACACAACACTAATCTTAATAAACCAATAAATATAAATGTTTGGGCAGAACTTTTCTAATGAGTGCAAGTGTAGGGTCTGCAAATCTAGGATAACTGCCCATAGTTTCATCAGCACCATGTGACACTGCATTTGGAACAACAATTGATAGTTAAAATTCAAGAGTAAGATGTTACCCGTCTTTATTTAGGGAAGTTCTCTGTGAAATGCACAAGCTGTGTACCCACATTTGCAGGGTTTTGATTTGACACCTAGATCAAAATATTAGTGACTTACACTTGTAAATTATAGTACATTTTGTTTTGAGGAAGGTTTATCAACATGCCAAACCCAGACATCATTCAGGTTTCAGGTAAGAATATTTACTATATAAGTAAATTAAGGTATAGACAATGGTGACCTGTTGCTCTAAGTTTCGTGGTACTGTGTTTTTCCATGAAGAAGCCAGCCACAGAATAAAAGCATTTAGCTTGCTGGCAAATTATTTTTTGAACAGGTTGAACTACAGCAGCACCACTATACAATGTTCCAGTATCAAGGAAGGCTGTTGAAGTACTACACTCATATTATACGGCACTGCAGAAGTTTAAATATCTACTATGGCTTACACACTGGATTCTAGAAAGATGATATGGTCTTTGATAGTTTTAATACAGACCTGAAATTACAAATACATAATCCAGCACCCATTAAACAGTGATCAAAAATCAAATTAAATCAATGAAGAATGACTGTAACTAACCCCTTGTTTCCATCTTTAGAATAGTAACATTCACAGGCCTAGGGGCAATGAATGGCTATACTACTTTCCATTTACCCCGTTTACCTAAAAGATAAGCTGGTTCATACATCAACTCATTATGCCTCTTGATCTGGTCATGAATATTCCTATAATCCTCCCTCTATATTCCAAAAAACTTCACAGACAGAACACGAAAATTCTTTACTCAGATGTCTCAAGACCCTCATTCATGCTCAGTCTCTCTTTATCTCCACATGAAATGATACTGGTACCCTCATAATTTTCATTAATCCTGTGATCCTAAATCCAAAAGGCTCATACCCAAACTAATTGACCTATAATGAGAATTTGGATACAGTGTGAACACAGAAAGATGGAGCTACAGATAAAGTTTGCTTTTCCTAATCTCATAAGATGGTCAGAAGTGAAATCTCATAAATATTCAGTCTTACATGGAATACTTGCTTAGGTAGTTGAACTTATCTACTAACAAACACTGCAGAAGCTAGGGAATCACTACTAAAATGAAACAGCTCAAGTAAGTTATCAAATGAGCCTCCTGAGGTAAGGCCAAATAATCTTGAAACAGTACTGAACACAAAATACAAAAGCAAAGTACAACACTGATTATTTCAACCATGCTCTAAGTAGCAAGAAAATATTGACAGATACTTTCTAATTGCATTAATTGGTTTAGTAAAAGGTGTGGTCTCTGCCCACAAACCCTGTCTTGCTTATGCTTCTGAAGATAAGTGAATTTTGAAACATTCAAAACATACCTATAAAACCCCAGTGTTTTTAGCACAGAATTTTAAAGATGTTCGTGTCTATCTGTGCCAGAATAGGAAGAAAACCTCATGGATATTGTAAGCAAATGAAAAAGCTCTCCCTTCCCCTGTTTACAAGTTTGCCCATATGAAATCAAATTTCAGTTGTAGCATCAAGAAAAAATTAAGTAAAATCTTTCTGAACACAGGTCAATCTTTGTTTTGTACTCTGATGAAACTTATAGCATAAAACCATAATAAGAATGTGTTAATATCTCATTATATATTCTCCTGTTCACATTAAAGTGATTTCTACCTCCAACTAATGTTTACATGGCTTTTATATTTGAAAGCTCATGGTTGTTACTCCTTTTACTCTGGATTGTGTTTAGACTTTAGTCGTGGACCCCTCTCCTCCCCCCCCGCCCCCCTTTTTTTTTTTTTTTTTTTATAATCTTCCTTCTTTTCCTTAATCCCTTCTTTGCCTATAAACATTGTCTCTGCTTGCTGTGCTACATCTGTACTATGGTTAATTAACCATAGAAGCAGAAATGTTGAATTTACTGCTCTGAATGCATCATCTTTCCTCTAGTAAAAAGGAAAGCCCAGTCTGCAGACAGATTTCATGAGAATGCCCCAAAGTACTCCATTAAAACGGGAAATGTTGACCCTCAGTTTCCTATTGAAAGTCGAATTTTAGCTTAGGACTACCTAAGACACAAACCCTTCAGCTGTACACAATCCCTATGAATAGTCAGGTGGAGAGGGGGAGGAGGCAGAAATCATCTCTTCAGAGTACAGCCTTTTGTACCACATTCCTGGATTTTCTAAGGGCCATGTAAAAGCTTTACTTCTTGCTGAAATAGTACGATGCAGCAAGTTCACAGCTACTTCCAAATAACACCCCAGAAAGCAGACTTTCCATCCACAGTTACAAGACCTACATCAACATGCTTCCTCATGTCTCACACAACCACAGCCTAACAGCTACTATAATTTACTGATCGTTGCAAGGTCATGTCCTGCTGCATTTTAGAAAAGCTGAATTTTAGAAAACCCTCTGAAACTACCCATCACATTTTTTTGCCTGTTTCCTCTTGTTCACATGCCATACTTTCCTCTGGATGAGGCCAAGAGGAAAGCTACAGTTTTAAGGGGGGGTGGGAAGGTGGGCTGCAGCAAAACCACCCAGGCTGCCCTTAAAGAGACAGAACATCATTTATCAGCTGCAAAGACAGATTTTTAAGCAGAGGGCCCTTCCGTTCCTTTAAGGCTGCAAAACAGATGGGAAGTGAATGGACAGTCAAAGGGTCAAGAAAACACATGGGAGGTGCTGCTTGTCTGCTGTATGTATGTTCCCAGCACAAGAAAGAGGTCAAGATTGTAACTGCATGGCTGGGTGCTGGAAAGGCCTCTTCTTTAAGCTTTTACAAAGACAAAGGCTGTTCCTCATCCTGCTGCCAAACGGATATAAATATTGGTTTGTCAAGAGAGTTTCAGCAGCTAAAAGTTTTTTAAAGAGCTGAGCAGGAGGATGAATCATGTGAATGGTTCTTAATTAGCTCATTAGTGTAATAAAAGCACTGCAGAACCCTGAAAAGTTTAAATGGAATTTATAATAGTTCATGTAGTAAAACCATGAATCATTAAAAATATACAGCCTTTAAAATGCAAGCTTGCAGAAAACAGCTACCATACTCTGTAGTTACTACTAGTTAAGACTGAATGAAGATGCTAACTAAAAGCTAGTAGTAGCTTTCCTGTATTGTTACAAAATGTTTCTTCCATGTACTGCCATCTGCAATTAGATTTGAATTTGCAGCCATTTAATGGAGTTGTTTCTATAAACCGTGACTTCCAAGTATCCTCACTGGAATCTGATAATTATAATACAAAAATACTGTAAAAAGATTTATAAATCAGGCTTCCCCTCTGACATACAAAGCTAGGCATCCACCATTAAATTGCTGACAACTTTTCTACTTGCTTTAAATACCTTTGCCACCCTGAGATAAAAGGTATTTTAAACTGAGCAACATCTAGAATACCTGTACTCCAGATGTCAGTTCCAAAAAGACAATGAGAAGGACAGGGACATGCTCTAACTATCCAAGTGCATCAGGTGAGATGCTTTCATTATTAAACATATGAAGGTAAGATTTTGGTGACTTTTCAGAAATATTTGTTTTAAATCCTAAAACAAGACCTAGTGCTAAACATATTATTTTAGTATTACTATTAAATTTCCAAGAGTCAGTCAACACATTGATTTCATGGACACGAGTTCATCAACAACTGCCTGCTGGTGCTAGTGACCTGGTTGAAAATCTCCTTTTGCATGGCATTAACAGGAGACAAAAACCAAGGAGCCTGTTTTGTACAAAGACAGATACATAGCATACATTTATCCTTTTCCCTATTGTAGGTAAATCCACCACTAAAATAGGAAAATTTCAACTCCAGATTGTATATTTAACCTGTCACAGAAACATAATAAGATCTTAATCTTAAGAAGTCATTTTAGAGTGGATGGGGGGGAATATTACAGTTGATATCACTTTTGTTGCAAGTATCAATATCATGTTAATTAATCTGTGCCTATCATAACTGAACAAAGCTATCAGCTGGTTGTACCACCTTTATTTCAGTACCACCTTTATTTCAGACTAAAGATAACTGAGCAGCAAAAGACAGCTTCTCTGAAAGCACTTCAGCTATTTTACAAGGTATTGAGCATTGGAATATTATTCAGAATTATTAATAATGCTTTTTATCACCAGAAACAGGAATTGGGCTGATGAAATTGTAAATTAATAATCAATCTGTATCTTAATCTATAGCTGTCCCAGATTCACAAGCAAGATCTCTGCAGCTTAATGAAACATCTTCCACAACACAGCCGCTCCTCAGCCTAACAGAACAGAAGCTGACTGTGTTTCCTGGAGCAGTTCCCAGGGCTCCTCAGGCTGGCAAGCATGAAGTCTTTCTGTCTGCGACAGAGCATCTGAGAACTGAGGTATGGGGCTGAAGCAAAACTGACAACTATGCAGACTACTGACTTTATACAAGATACATTTCTAGGGCTGTTACACATCAGTCCTGCTTGTCTACAGGAAAGAAACATAGTATTACCAAACTCTGATGTGAGGTCACAAGCTAGTATACATTTCTATACCCTCATTAAGATTAGCTTAATGTAAAAATGATTATTAATCAATATTAAGATGAGAGTCATGATGAAAGTATATGAGAATCTTGATGTCTGCAACAGCAAGGCAGGACTTGGGTACCTTTCAGTCTTCTGTCTCTACCTTAGATTTTTAATTGAAACTGTTCTAATAACTCAATCTTTCAACAGAATTTAGCTGTGCTGCTTACTGGACAGATAGAAGGAGCTTAGTAGCAGAATGACAAGGCAACCTCATAAAACACACTCACATCCTGAATCAGACTTATGGACACAGAAAGACTGAATTTCAATATCAAAACTGATAAGCTAGAACGAATCAGAACATGATGATGCTCGTTATTTTGTGTGGAAGTAGTGAAAAGTATAAAGACACACTAGAAATACTACTCAATGATTCATTCAGTGATTAAAAAAACCACCAAAACCCATCAACTTTTTCTTATGCGGAAGGAACATATACAGCTATAATGGTAAATTACTTATGCAAAGGCTACTGTAATCTTAAGGCTATAAAACTGTAAAGAGACCTTAATGTAAGAAAGGTCTCAACCTTGCTGGTTCTCAACCTAAAATAAATAATACTTATCAGTTAGCCAGATAATAGAATAATATGCTATTGGGACTATCTGCATGGAAGTCTCTCTAAAATGATGTTGGAAAATGAAATGGTGATAAGAAATTTTTAGCTTATAATAATAAACTTAATTTTTCAGTAATCAGAAACTTAAGCCATCATGCCCTGAAGAAAAACAGGTTGCTCTATGTTTTCTTATTTTTAGCTAGGAATGATAACAAACTATTTCCTTCCCTTTTGCTTTTATATTGACTTTCAAATTAGAAGCAAAGTGGAGTCTACTACAACATTAACTCCACGCAACATACATGATGCTGACTTCTCCAGCTTTTGGAAATGGGAAACTTACACTCTACAGTTCTATATTATCTCAGAACTGATACATACACTGGTCAGTTTAACAGTTTGTGTTTATACAAACAGTAATCTCTCCATGGTAAGTACATATTTAAATTTTGATTAATTGGTACCCTCATAAGCAACCAGTACTACAAAGAAAATAGCATTCACCTAGACGTTTTGATCCTTGCATCATAAAGGAAACTTTTGGACCCTTAAGTACAAGAGACATGGGTAAGATTAGCAGGCATTACGTATCTCATTACTCATGTAGCAGTTTATCATTATTTTTCAATGTCAATTTTAAGTGATAGGCTTCGCTTAGTCAGTGACAAATGCGCTGAACTTTGGAAGGATCTGTTTTAGAACCTGGACATCACTGCCTAACTCTTCATCAATAACTTTAAGAAATCACAGCAGACAGACTTTGGTCATCTGGGATTCTTAAGTTAAGTAAACCATCACTCCATCACAGGAGATTTACAAGTGATCTATGTTCTCCCTTGAGGATTACTTCCCTCTCTGAGAAGATGTAGCTTTTAAAAACACTTTCTGCCATGACAAAAAGCAGGAACTATCTTATCTGCACTCTGACACAGACTGTCCTACACATTCTTTTGGTTTTAATTCATTAGTTTTTGCAGCTGCTCCAAAACTCAAAGGAGAAAAAGAAAAAAAACCAAACCAAAACCAAACCCAATGAACTTAAACATTCAACTGGTGTCTTTCATGTCAAAGCACACTTGCTTGGGATAATTTCATAAATTATCTACGTGGAATTAAAAAGACAATAACCATGAAAAAAAACCAATTAATTTGCATTTTAACAGAGTGCCAGAAAGTTAGCAAATAACTAAAAATAATGGGATACATTGTTGATTTTGTTCAAAGGTAAGGAAAACTGAACACGCAACTGCACAGACTGATTCCAAGCATGTTGCCCCCTGACTTCCTGCATCACAGAGCACCAGGGAGCTCAAAGGGAGCACAGAAGTCATACTGCCACCAGCACACTGGTGACAGCAGCACAAGCTTGAACTCTTAGGCACAGACAGCCCATACTTTATTTGACTGATTGTGATTTTGGCAAAAATTATAGAATCACAGAATGGTTTGGGTTGGAGGGGACCTTAAAGATCATCTAGTTCCAACCCCTGTGCCATGGGCAGAGACACCTACCACTAAACCAGGTTGCTCAAAGCCCCATCCAACCTGGCCTTGAACACTGTCAGGGATGGGGCAGCCACAGCATCTCTGGGCAACCTGTGCCAGTGCCTCACCACCCTCATACTGAAGGCATTTTTTTCTGTATGAAAAATTAACGTGCTCTAAATGACAACCAGCTTCTGATAAGATGCAAGCCATATTAATGCCCTGGGGGAAGCTGCTGGCAGAGGACTGTGAAGATAGCTACTGCCTTGCACATGCTTATCAGAAGTTAGATATCTGTTTGGTAATTCCCAGAGGGAAATGGCCACTATGCATTTGCCTGCTTAGAAGGCCACAGCATCTCCTGGTGTAATGTTCTGCCAGCTCAGGATCTGACTATAACTGAGTGTTCCTCACTGCTATGACCAGCTGAAAGGAGCAAAGCAAGACTGCTGCCACTTCTGCAAGTTGACTCACAAATATGAAGTGACCATGTTTTTACTTATGTAGCTTCTGAAACTCCAATATTTAGGCACTGTGAAAGAAACGAGAGCATAAAATACTGTAGTTTTGCATATTCTAATAATACTACTCCTCCATTTGGATTTCTAGGATGCTTTCCTCTTTCCCATGTCTGTTTCTGAGTAGTGGGGGTGACATCTAGGCTCTACATTAAAGTATCTTCAAAATTATACCTTTTTTTCCCTGTACCTTGTAAACACTGAAACCCATGTTGGTTCTGTAAGGATCGATTTAAGGACTACTAACCACTGCCTTTCAAGCTGTTTTGTCTACCTCTGGTTTCTAAGGGAAAATTACCCAAGATCTGCCTATTTGAGAAAGAATCTTTCCCCTTACAGCTGAGCTTTGCCCCCTATGAAATGCTGTGACCTTTCAAAAAAGTTGAAGCTCATAATGGAAAATAGAAGCAAAGGCTTTATAAAGCCAAGTTAATGCATAATTTTAAGGAGCACATGTAATCAACAATGTCATGTAGGACAGAGGTCAAATCAAAATATTGCTGACAGTCATCACAAGGGACTGAAATTTAATTAGGCTACAGCAATGTTTACTATTTATAGGGCTAGTTGCATACAACATTTTTATTCTGCAGCTAACAGCAATGAAAGAAAAAATAACATAATCACAGAGCAAATCATTATCTGCAAAGTACTGCTCACAAACTTCATCCCCAACTTTGCACAAACACGTAACAAAAAAGACTTGCTTGGATTTATATCTGTTTGTTACATACAACAGACATACTCAGCTTAGCCAAATACATCACAGGAATTCCAGATCCTGAGTCAGCAACTTGCATATGGAAGTACCAGCCTTATATCTAACATTAGCTTTCTAACTCCATTAAAATGGCAAGTTTATTATATGCATATATGGTATTAAATAATTTGTGCTCAAAGTTTGCAAAAGGTTTACATTCAACACTAATGGATTCAACACAAGAGAAAAGTTAAGAATTTAATGCAGCGACTTCAAAGCAATGACTTTAGATATAAAACTTGAAAGTATTTTACTGTAACACTGGTTAAATTTTTATATGTTTTAGTCTTTATGAGAAAAGAATAAAGTTCTGCAAACTGTTACATTTCATACCTTACAAACATATGATAAAACTCAAAAAATGCCCCTAAGCTATCTTTTCTTCATGTGAGGGCTCACTTCTCAAAAGTTTCAAACAGCTTTTGTACAGAACAAAGTCTCAGCTAGCCCATGACACCTGTACAGGTGTCAATATCCCTGACAAATGAATTTGAATGCTGACCCCTTCACATTCATACCTAGCAATTTCAGGATCAGGTTTCCACAAGCACCCTGCAAGTCCTTTCCCACCTCCTGCCAATGACTCTCTCTGCATAAATGAACATTGTTTTGCTTATCATTTGGTGAAGTTCTGGGTTTTCTTTTCCTTTTTTAACTTGTAAGGAAACAGGATATTGGAATAGTATGTTGATCTAGGAAAGATGCTTTGTATGTACTATCCTTATATGTGTTATATGTGTTTATCACGTGCACATAAAAAATAACTTAGCAACATTCATAGTTTAGCTGTTTAAAAGGATGAAATGAGAAGAAATAAGTGAAGATAAATCATGTGTATTTCTTCGGGGTCTGTGAAATTTCATCTCTAGTGAAGTCAATGGCAAAACTTGCTGACTGAAGAAGCTATGATTCCTCTTATGTATTCAATGTACATGTGCGCCACCTACCATGTTTTAAATGCTATTGCAATATGAATATATGTAGCCTAGGTTTAGGATAAGACACTGGAAGAAGTGATTAAAGCATTCAGTTCATAACAGTTTTTTGGTAACAAAGCTTAGTAAACTGCTACTTTTCCTGTAGTTGCTAATGAGAAATGCGTAACAGAAAAAAAGACCATACCTTGCTATCTTCATGAATTGTGTGTCATAGAAACAAGCAAAAAAAACAAAAAATCCACAAAAAACGCAAAACAAAACAAAACAAAAAGTGGAAAACAAGTGGGACAAGGCTAGGCAAGCGCATCTTCCTTTCAGAGAAAAAACCCTAACATCCAAGAAACCAATGCCCATTGCCTAAGCCATGGTCATGCTTCAAAATGCAAGAAAAAACCACCAGAGACGGGAGACTTAGCACCAGCTCTTCTGCATACTCATCCTCCCCGCTCCTCCAATAAAGGCTGTTCATTGCCATCTTGTGTTGGAAGGTTGTACGGCAACTTAATTACTGTACAAAGTTCACACTATTGAGAAAGTTTGCTCTGGCCCTTTCACTGGGAGCTCAACATTTAAAAAAAAAAAAAAAAAGTCATGTTAAAAAATAGCCCACAGAAACTTAAAATTTCTGTACATGCTATCAATTTTGCACAGAACTATGGAGTATTTCTGCTGAAATTACTACTCTACCGTTTGTGTTAAAAATAAACCAGCAGAAAAAAATGTATTATTTATCTCAAAAATCGTATTTCTTCACTTATGTTGCCATTTTTTTCCCCAGAAAAATATATGTATTACCCAATTAAAAATATTTAGTTCTAGGGAAGGTATGGCTTCAAAGACTTATCTTTTGCAAATAACCAACCCACGTCAGCACTGCCATCAAAAAGATCATGAGACTAAGCTAATGCCAGCAGTTTTAATATTTTAACAAATATTACAGAAAAAAAGTTCTGAAATACATTTACAATTTAAAAACTTCCATTAACTTCAGAGGCAGCCCACATGAATGTTCTGTCAGTCACTTCAGAAAAGTTAAATACCAAACACAAGGATAAAATAGTATGACCTAGTAAATACTATTAAAGATTACTGACAGAATTAAAGGGTATGTTCTGATCTTCTAAAGTGTCCTGGCCTCAGTTAAACCACTACATAAGGTATTGTAGAAACACACAATCAAGATGCATGTGTGAATTGGAAAGTAAATATAATTCTTCCTGTTGCTGATGATGCTATCCAAGATAGGGTGAAAGACCTGGGTATGTTCTTCAACTGGCAGACAACTTGTGCAAAGAACTTCATTACAAATAATGCACCAGAGTTGTGAGGGAGGCTGTAAACAACTGCCTCCCTCACAACCAGTGTGGAAGGGAATGAACTACAAGGAATTAAAAAAAAAAAAAAAAAAAAAAAACAAACAAAAAAAAAAAAACAACAAAAAAACCCAAACAGATTAAAACCCAGGAAGCATCACAAACCAACTGTATAAATTCATAATGCACATACATTTTGAATACTGCATGCAGTTCTGCTCTTTCATCTCAAAAAGAGTTTAGCAGAACTAAAAAAGGAGGA
>NW_009917348.1:0-4182 GCF_000696875.1 Nestor notabilis | reverse complement strand
TGGCAAGGCTGATTAAAGCTATGAAACAATGTCCATGCAAGAAAGCAGCCACACAGCTGATAACTTTTCAAGTCAGGAAAAGAAAAAGAGGCAGTGCATAAACATCTATGAAGTTATGAGTGGCACAGAAAAATGAATAGAGAAAGATTACTGAATATTTTTCACAGTGCAAGAACTGAGGAGAACCAAATGAAACTGGCAGGTGGCTCAAAAACAAACAAAAGGAAGTACTTTTTCACACAATGTGTAGTTAAACTCTGGAACTAATTGCCACAGGATGTTACAGATGCCAAAGTTTACAGGAGTTCAAAAAGCAATTAGAGAAATTCACCAGAGGAGGAAAAAATATCCATGAATGGCTGTTAATCACAAAGATATTACCTGAGGATTAGGAAATCATGGAGCCACAGACTGTTAGATGCTGAAAGAGTACACCAGCCAAGCACTACCGTATGCTTAACCTGTTCTCATACTGTTCCCTAAGTACCCATGCCTGCTCATTGCCAGGGACAGGACTGGGATACACCAACCACAGGTCTCTTTCAACACAGGTATTCTTATGGGTTGATTATATTTTAGGACATTCTTAAAGTAACTTTTTCCAACTTAGCTATTCATCTTCTGCTCTGCCCCTTTTTGTACGCTACAATCCTATCTTCCAGATGGTCTCTGGTCCTAGGGCTTCTTTATTTCCATAAACTTAGTAATTTTTCACTCGCAAAAGTATCATGATTATATTTACAGTAAGCAGCACATTTACATCACATTTAAGGCCTTTTTTTGAAGGTAAAGTAACCCTTACTACATAATAAATATGTAATTTGTTAGAAACCATTCAAAAGATCCATTTACACTCTTCGAAAGTATCTATAATAAAACCTGGGAAGTAAACACCAAGAAGCAGCCAGACTCAGAGCCTAAGGAACTATAAAGGAATATTCATATATAGGGTTAAAATACCATTCAAGGCTATAGAATGCAGATAACAAAATTTGCTCAAGTAAGTTTTGAGTCTTATGTGAGCTCTCATTATGGGACTGGGCCACCCATGTTAGAAACCATTTGATATTACCCAGTACCTTGAACAAACAATAAAACACTTACATTAGTCTTTTAATGCTGAAGCACTGGAACAGAAGCAAAACAGTGTTGCCACATCATCAGCAACAGGAGGAAGCATCCCAACCTCAGGTATTTAAATAATTTAGATTTTCAAGTACAGTTTCCAATCAGGAAGCAAATCCCAGCCTTATATTACAAATTTAGATTGGAAATTTAAAGACTGTTTGTAACCATCAGAGAAACGATATCCTGAAACCTGCTTTCAGTATGAACAGTGAGCCCCAAGAATTTAATCTATTGAAAGATGGAACTCATGATACTTGAATGAGCTGGGTTATATAAACACAGCTGCCTGAAACAGAGAGAGACTGGAATTCATGATTCAGGAGATCCCTTCCATTCCACTCCTAGTTAAAATACAAATACTTTATGAATACATGTTGTGCAAGCAGGGATTTTTTTTTTTTCTTAATCACAGTCCTGATTATCACTAAATGCTGTAAGAAGGAAATTACTTGTACAGCCACCTGAGAGTTCAATGCTCTATGTTAACAAAAACTGTTTCAGGAGTATAAGAAAAACGCACCACAGACAAACACTCTATTCACTAGGGGAAAGGCAAAGAAATCCGTGCCATAAAAGTTATAACCATTTAGCAATAAAAGCATGCAGAAAGTAGATAGAACATTGCTGATTTGACTACAAAGCTGAACAGTGGTAGTTTAAAATAATTTCCACAGGTACAATAAAACAGAACATATCATCACACATGGTTTTGTGCTGAATAGCAATTATTTCCTTAGAATAATGCAGGTGGGATGTATGACCTTCTGAATCTAAAAAATATGGTACAGTGATGGCGTTTTCTCTAGACAGTGGTTTATGAAATGAATACTACAAACGTGAAGCATATATGCTAATACGCAGACACCTAGGATTATAAATACACAGACAGGCTGCTCTTAGGGGTCTAGTCTTAGTTTAGAAAATAATGACCCCAGATGTTACTGCTTTGAAATGGGAGGGTATTCCTGATGCTGGTGAGAAGCAAAATTGACAATGCAAAAATTCTAAGTTGATTTCAGTGCAAAATAAAGACAGATTAACTTAAGCATTATGTATTTGCTAGTGCTCCTTTACTTTGTACATCTAGTGTACAAAGTACACAAAATTATGTTGTTTTACCACACTACACTACCCTCATTACACTACCCATCTCTACATCTGAATCAGTAAGATCTCACCGTATTTAAGAAAAATTCCATTTGTGGTATCAATTAAATGCTTGCACTTGAACAACCCGTATCACAATAAATGTTCTAAGAACAGTGGTCAGAATTTGCTTCATTTCAAGCTAGTTCCAAAACACTATAGAGTAGGTACTTACTGAGATCCTCTGCAAGCTGGACCCTCTTGCCAGTCAGGAGCTTCACCTTTTTTTCATTATCCTCAGCAAAATCTTCAAGCACTTCCTTTACATTCTTCTCTAAGCGCCTTACTGTAAAAAACCCCAAAACAATAAACCAATCAAAAAAGAATGAGTGGTAGCACTTCTGCACCTGTCACGACCTAAAGCCAAAATTTTTGGAAGGTCTGTGGGACAAGCAGTGTATGTTACCAGAGAAACTAATGTGATTAGAGGAAAGGCAAAAACTTCTGAACACACAAACCCCTTGTTTGGGCCATTAAGTTACATATTTGTTATCAACATCACTCTCATCAGATGAGCCAAAGCCAAGTCAATTGAAAGGTAAAACATCGAAAAATAGGTTACTAATACCAGCAGAATGTGTTACTGAAGGACTGACAATGCACAGAGGGGTGGTGCTGTATACAAGGCTAAGAGGAACCAAAAGCTCTTTAAAGCAGTGTTATCTGCATCGTAACACTCATATCCTTGGCCTTCATACTTAGAGGGAGTACCTCCTAATGAAACTTCCTAATTCCGGCCAAGAAGCTGTCAATGAGGTAGGTGGTTCAAAGAGACAGAATCTAGCTTTCCATATTTAGGGTAATATGGAGGGTAACTCGCATCACATGACAAAGCTCAAACCGTTTACTTGTACTGTCTTCAAGAGGCTGAAAACTGTTTTACAGATCAAAGATTGTTTTTAGTAGTTGTACAATAGCACTAATCAATTGCTACATAAAAGATGCTTTATAAGGAAGCTGCTGTTGTATAAGCTTTTCTAGATATGAAATGGCAGATTTTGCATGGCTTTAAAACAAAAAAAATCCATTAGAACTACTTCTTATATCAAACATTTTTAAATTAAAATCTACAGCCAGATTGACCCAGGGAAAAAAAAAAACAAACAAATAAACAAAAAAATCACTATTTAGTGAAGTTATTTCTGCCTAGAAAAAGATACTGACAACTGACATCACATAAGCTAGAAATATTTTAAACTGGAGAGTATCTTAATTATTTGACATTCTATTTACACTCAATCCTTCAATGTAAATAAATGTCAAAATGTAGTTCCTCTACATCTTTAAATTACCTAACCAGGACACAAATATCAGCCAGCTATGCTAAGCATGAAAAGAACATATAGCTAAAGGAACACCAGAAAATTTCTAAACATTTTTTTTGTTTCGAACACCTCAACTCACTGTAAGCCTTACCTTCAGTGTTAGTAAGCTGTTGCCTCAGTGTATTTGCTGTAATTGCCAGCATTCGCTGTATTCGCCAGAAGAGGACAATATCATTACATTCAAGCTGAAACGAGGGAGGTTGTACTGTCAGACCTCTGATATCCAGTGAACATCCTACACTTACAAGAATCTCTTGACACTTTTAATGGCAACTGCAAGCCCATGTATACATATCTTGATTTTGCACAGAATAATTGGTACAAGTAAAAAAGGAAACACACCAAAGCCACTTCTAAAGAACCATGTCCCTTATTTAGTATACTCCATCACCTTTATATGGACTATATTCAACAGAAAGAGGCATATCAAGGAATATCACAGAAAAACAATCTGCACACACTACATGCAAGCTGGTGAGTATAACCTAATGCTCAGTGAAACATCACACTTGTTCATAGCAAACACATTAAAAGACAAATAGCTGAACTCCATGTATTAGAATCATAGAATAGTTAGGGTTGG
>NW_009917347.1:7960-8280 GCF_000696875.1 Nestor notabilis | reverse complement strand
ACACAAACCACTCTGGGATTCTGGGATTCTAATAAAAGGACCCAAGTGTGGCAGCGAGAGCCCAACTCAAACACTTGCCTTATGAGGTGACAGGGAACTGAAGCAGAGGACAAAGCGACCCATCCAAGCAACAGATCCGGGACCCCCTGTACCCTGGGGCTCCTGAACGGATGGATAGAGTTGCCTCCAGTGGAGATAATTCCCCATCACCCCCTTCTTGCAGCAACACACTGACTCCATGCGCGCCGGGTGCAGAAGGTGCCGGCGGACTCCTCCTCGTCCTGGCTCCGCAAGCAGTGTCACATTGCCAAATTCCCATC
>NW_009917347.1:7450-7694 GCF_000696875.1 Nestor notabilis | reverse complement strand
CATGCATCAGCGTATCTCAGCAGAGGAGAGGGGTTGTTTAGTTCCATCTTCTCTGGCCGCCGGGATGCCATCCTCATGATAAAGCTTCATATAAAGAGGTGTCAAAAATCGAGAGGGCTGAAGGACTGAAGGCATTTAAATAAAGACCCTGGGAAGAAGCGGACAGGCTGGGGGTTTAACTCACACCAGGAAAATGCCCCTGTGCTTCCCCCCCCCCCCAAACACCACACGCGCCCCCCAACTT
>NW_009917347.1:1032-7064 GCF_000696875.1 Nestor notabilis | reverse complement strand
CTGCAGTGCTCCCCAAAGTTTGCCAAGCTTTCTCAGGGAGAAGCCTCTTCCTGCCTTGCCCTAGGCATGAATGCAGTTTGCAGTTTTAACAGCAGATGTCTCTCCTATTATGATTTATAAAAATGCTTAAAATAAATAATGCAAACATATTTACAGGAATGAATTCCTGCTCCTGAGCGCGTTTGTCACTCGGAGGCTCTGGAGCAGGAGCCACTCTCTGCGTCCTGCACAGCCCCCTCGCCGCTTCCCCCTGCGGCGGCTGCCAGGAGCCCAGGGCAGGGTGGCCAGATCCCAAATCCACCCCCCACACACACACTCCAACCCCCAGGTCTGGGCCCACACCAGCATTTCAATCCCAACGTTGTATAATCAACGTGTTAAATATTTAAGCCGGCCATGCAGGAGAGCTGCCCGGCGGTGCCTGATTTCACACATCCCCACGATTTCACGCACCTCTGGGCTTATGTTCCTTGGCAAATAATGGAAGGGCTGAGGAGCCCCCTGCCACCTCGGGGAGGTTCACCCAACTCCTCCCAGCGCGCTGCGGCTCCCACCTCCAAAGCATGTCCAATGCTTTTAAGCGTGACCTTCGTGCGGGGTGGATGCAGCCGTCACGCTGCTGAGGTGACTCAAAGGCAGAGCGGGGGGACAGGGACAAGGGGGGACATGGCCGAAGTGCAGCTGCCACGTCCAATGGAGCACCTTTGGCATCGCTGCACACAGCAGAGCCAGGCGTACCTGCCTGCGAGAGTGGCCCAATTACAGCTCCCACCCAGCCTGGTCGTTTCCATAGCTTCACAGCGCTGCGCTTCCCTCTCCCGAGGCCATCGGAGCAGGACCCGGCATCTTATCAGCCATCATCCTGCAACGCAGCTCTCCTCTGGGCCCTACCTGCCGATGGCCGGTCTCACTGGCAACACAGGATAATATCTTTTCCCACCAGAGCCGTGCGATGATTTCTTCCTGCTGTAATTCTGTCTTGCTTCCAAAGCCACTTGCATAACCGGTGCTGAGGAAGCAGAGCACCAGGCAGGGAGGCTACAAGAGATCCCCAGGGCAGGGGATGGGCAAAAAGGTTGTTCCAGCTTGGAGGACATCCCAATCAGCTTCAGTGCTCTGGTTCTGCCTAAGGAAGAATGAGAAGAGCCATCCAAAAGGACTTATGGGTCTCCCTGGCAAAGCTGACCTCGGGGAGGGGAGGCAGCCTGCAAAGCTGAGCCAGGAGAATGGAAGGGCAGAGAGAGGGCAGAAACTTCACTCCGATGGGCCAGATCCCAAAATGGGCATGGAAATTAAGCTGAAAAGCCTGCTCCAGAAGGACACAGGATGTTTGTGGTTGTGATTTGCTCAGGGTCCTGCCTTGGCAGGGAGAAGAACTGGGCATGCAAAGGCAAAGGGTATCTCTGCTGGCACCTCTGCCACGGTGGAGATGTACATTCCAGGTGGGACAAGCAGGGGCATCATGAGCTGCATACCCTAACATGTTCCCAAGTGAGGGTCGTATGCCTTTACCCCATCAGCCAGAGTCACAGCCAGTGCTGCACATCTAAACTCTGTTTCTCAGCTCCAGAACTGGATCCACAGACATAGTCAGCAGCATGGACCACTGGACACAAGCAAGTTAAGCCCCCATCCTGGCTAGAGGACCATAGCTGCACTGTCAGCATCCCACCAAGCATCACCCAGCAAGGCAGCAGCAGCATGCAGAATAAAGGTTGCCCAGTGATCTGCATCCTCTGGGTGATGATGTAGGGAGAGCAGACCCGGTCATGGATGTGTCCACAACTTCATAACTAGGCAGGCAGGCTGGAACTGTTCACACTAAGAGCTTATCCACCAAAATCTTTAGGTTTAGATATAATTATTGGTGAATTTGGGCTTCATTTGAAAGGACAAGGAGCATTCATTACCTTGGAATAAGCAAAGTGTCTTTTTGTTTTAGAGGAACTTCATGTGTGCTTCGTCTAGAAATGTAGCTAATATCGGTAGTGGATAAAACCAAGTGCCTCCTCCTGTCCAAGCAACACTTCATTTGTGTGTCAAAAAACACAGTTCATTCTGGGTTGACCCAAAGAGATTTCTTTCCCCTGAGTTTTTGATTTAACAGCCAAAACAATGCAACACCACTTACCCTCACAGCCCAAGCAGACTTTTTGCCACGCACCAACTGCCTGCTTGAGATTTGCCATGCTTTGTGGCTGAGTCAGACTACATTTGTCTCTCCAAAATTTAAGCAAACCTCACTTCTGAGAATACAGTTCGCCCATCGAGCAGGACCATGAAGCTTTGCCAGGAATCAGGAATGAGATGGCTGTGCAGGGCCTGGATGGGGCCGCTCCATTTCCCGAGGAGCTGCACACACATTTGGGTGAATTACCAGCCTCTGGAAACTGTTGTTTGCTGATTAGTTTCCAGACTGCCAATCCCACAGAATATGCTCAGCCTCTGGAAAACTGGGTTCCTCCAATGGAGCAGGGTGCTGGGAACAGAGGGCTGCCAAAAGGAAGGCACACAGGCAGGGCAGGAGGTCTGAGATGCTCCCAGCCCTGGTGATGTGTGGCTCAAGGATTGTGCAAGATGGAAGTTGGGATGTTTGTGTTTTCTCTTCTTTCTTGCTCTTTTTTGCCCTAATCTGGCCAGGTATGAAAGCTGGACATGCAGGTCATGAGCTGTACATGCACCGCATGAGGGTGCTGAGGCACCGGCACAGGGTGCCCAGAGAAGCTGTGGCTGCCCCATCCCTGTCCGTGTTCAAGGCCAGGTTGGACACAGGGGCTTGGAGCAACCTGCTCTAGTGGAAGGTGTTCCTGCCTGTGGCAGGGGGTTGGAACTGGATGAGCTTTAAGGTCCTGTCCAACCCGAACGAGTCTATGATTCTATGATATCCCAGTGGCACAGTAGAGGTTGCTGGCAGAGTCCATCCAAGCAGATGCTGATGGACAGGGAGTAACCTGCATGTGGTCACACTTGGGAGTGATCCAGGGTGTTGGATCTGGTCTCACACCTGTAATGAGCAGTGTAGCAGCCACTTACAATGGAGAGTGGAGCCAGGGATGCGGATGTGAGGGATCCATCAGCTCCAAGGACAGGGGGTGCATCCCCAGGTCCTGGCCTCATCCTCAGATAGTCAGTACAGGTGTACCAGAGCTGAGCACCCCTGACCAGGGGCTGTGCCCTGGGGGTCCCCATCTGCCTCCAGCACTTTGGGTCTAAACAGGGCCAGAAGCCCCAGGAAAGGCTCAGGCGAGGGTGCCACACACCATGTGCAGTGGCAAGGACCCCCTTTCCCTCCTCAGCCTTGGCTTGCTTTGCATGGGAATTAGAACCCTGCACTCCCTCAGCCTTGGCTTGCTTTGCATGGGAATTAGAACCCTGCACTTCCCCATCCCAGGTTCTCAGAGCCTGGCTGAAGACTTTCCTCTGGTCTTCCAACCACATCACACCAAAGCAGCCATTTGGGATGAGGCAGAATAGCCACACTAAGTCCATGGCATCCGTGGAGCAAGACTGAGGTCCCCAGGATGCAGCATCTATGTTCAGCACCCACACTTGAGCTAGACCTTGCTTGGAGGGGCTGTGCTATTCTAGTCACATTTTGAGGGGCATCTTGCCTGTCTTTGGAGGTGGCTGTTCTGGGGTTTGTCAATGGCTAGGAGGATGCTCTATGGTGCTTTGCCTGGGTCTAGATGGTGCCTGTTCATGAACTGGGGGATGGGACTGAGTGGGGCTTCACTCTCCAGCCTGGGCAAGCCAGCAGCTATGAGGGAAATGGGGGGAAAGGAGGAAAAGGGATATAAAGAGAGGCTGCTGTAGATCTGCTCAACCAGGGCTGCGGCAGCATCGGGATCTGTGTTAATGACTGGCTTCCCCAAGTTTAGGAGGCTGAGAGATGCATGGAATAAATTACTTGTGACACCGACTCCTACACTTCCAGACTCACGCGGGATTTAGCACCAGACTCTCGGCTAAGTCAGCGCCGGTTATTAAGGTCAGGAGAAGTCGGGTGGCTAAATCCTATCTGGGGGCTGAGGCACGGCAGGGCTGGGCCAGCCCATGGTCCCCCCCGGCTTTTTTGAGAGGAGAGGAGAGGAGAGGAGAGGAGAGGAGAGGAGAGAAGAGGAGAGGATCTTGCCCTGATCCAGGAACAGCCTGCTCTGTCTTTCTTCTGGTTTCTGAGTGGTTTCACTTATCTCTTTCCTCCTCCACTACCTGAGGTTTCATATGCTCCAGGGAGATGTCTCCATTAACCACAGTTTTCCTTGGCAGTTTTATTTCTTTACAGTCTCTCTTCCCGTTAATCCTTCCCTGCTTTCGCTGTTGTTTTTATTATGATTATTTTCACAAACCCTTTGTTTCCAGCTGTACTTAACCTGGCCATGTCCCTTTAAATACCACAGCCTGGGCAGAATAGGGGATCAGTCCTTTGACAGGAGCTAAAGTCCTGTTTGATCTGGATTAGATGCTGATTTTGCTTACGAGACTAAAGACCAAGGGGGACCACGCAGCGCCTGTGTTTGCACAAACCTGCCTGGTTGCATTCCTCCTCCTCTCCGTGTCCAGTTGAAGGGGTGAGTGCGGGGCTCTGCATACAGCTTGAAATCCAAGCGGATAAATGGTCACTTTGTCTGGAAGCATCAGAAAATGGAGGTGGGAGGACGGAGCTGGCAGCTCTGCTGTGCTGGAGGGCTGCCTCGGGCTGCAGACCCTCCTCGGGGTGCAGGCAGCTCAGATGAGGTGCCCATGGGCACCCCTCAGCCCTCACCCATCACTCACCAAGGAAGGCCCAGCTCCGTCTTGCTGCCCGATGTGCAGGATGGGGCTTAACTTTGGTACCCTGAGTCCCTATTGACCCAGCCTATGGTGGGACCAGGTAGGATGTGGGGACACTGAGACCTCCGCCAAGCCCTGCACCCAACAGATAGTTTCTTCTCCAGAGACTCCCATCCCTGCTGTGCCCCTTTCCCAACCCCATCTCCTGCTTCTTCTCCTCCCCTTTTCTCTCATCCCTTAGCCCAAAGGACAAGTGTTTTCCCTTTCCTTGTGCAGCACCCATCCTCTCATGCCTTGCCCTGCCCTGGCCCCTCCCTCCAGCTCAATCTCCCCAGACCCCAGGAGTGGCCCTGTCTCCTCACTGCCCCGCAGCTCAGCACCACTACCATGACCCTTCTGCAAGGGACCACAGCCAAACCAGACTCCAGCGGAGATGGACTTCATGGAGGGGAACTGGAGGGGACCCGGGGACCCCCATTGCACACCACATACTTGCAGGGAAGGCGATTCAAACCTCACCCCGTAGCTGTCTCGATGGAGAAGTGCCAGGACTCAGTACCGGCAGTGAACCGTGCTGCTGGTGGGAGCCCTCCAGGCCAGGCAGAGCAGCAGGAGATGGGGCACCCCACACCTTGCTGCAGGGACACACAAGTGGACTCTGCCCTGGGCTGGTTTCACCCCTCAGCTCCAGGTTAAAAGCACCAGGCACAGCCTGGTGTGTCTCTTGCTGAGGCAGGCAGGGCACAGAGCCTTGATGCAGGAGCATGTCACAGCGGGATGGTGCCCAAGTCAGTGGGAGACCTGTGACCGTGATGGTGGGGTGGAAGGATGTCAGTGGTGGTGATGCCAGCTCCAGATGAGTGGGAGCATCTGGAGGGTCACAGGGCACAGCGGAGAAGTGCTGAGCTGTGCCAAGTGTTCCTGTGTGCTGCTGGGGTTCAGCACCATCCGGGATCTGTGAGGGCTTCATGGGCATTGATCTCCCAGCTGCTCTGCTCCCAGAGCTGGAAAATGAACACTGCTGGAGGTGGAGAGGCTTATGGCCGTGCCACTCCTGGAGGTACCATTGCCCGCACAGATGGAGCTTTAAAAGGAGCGGGGGCAGCAAGTGAGGTGAAACGCAGAAATGAATGACTAAAGTTCAAGGGGGGTGTACTCATCAAGCCCTGGGTCCTCGGCTCCTGGGGGTGGGCTTGGCTGACTTGCACTGCTGCACTCCCGGGCTTGCCTGGTCTCAGGGAGATGGGGCTGTGCAACAGGGC
>NW_009917347.1:672-968 GCF_000696875.1 Nestor notabilis | reverse complement strand
GCCAGGCCGGCTGCGGGAGAAGTCAGCCCAAGTGTCTCACAGGCATGGCAGGAGCAGGCAGAGCATCCTTCCTGCCCCATGGGCATCTCATCCTCCATCCGTGGATCAGAGGTTCAAAGAGGGCTGCAGGACCACCCATGGTACTAGCTGGACACCTTCGCAAGCGCTATGTCCGCTTGCAGCTTTATGGTGGGGGGGCACACAACACCCCAGCCCGATGCTTCCTCAGGGCTGTCAGTGCCAATGTCTGGCCAAGGGGGAGGCGGGTTGCAGGCAACACCCCCCGCCTGGTCAGG
>NW_009917347.1:0-652 GCF_000696875.1 Nestor notabilis | reverse complement strand
GGTTCCTCTCACCTCTGCTCAGCCCCTGCCCAGCCACTGTCATTAACCCATCAGCACCTCTCTCCTTGCCCAGTAACACAGCATCTTGCACCAAGGAGCCTCCTTCTGCAGTCAATGGCCGACCTATTTCTCACAGATCCTGACTGCTGTGGCCTTAAAACATCTTGACGCAGCACTAAAACCATGTTGGCACAGCAGACATGGCTGAAGAGCAGGGAGAGCACCTACACGTTCGTCAGGAGTAATGAGGGACACCATGGCTCAATCAGGCTGGACAGTCCTTACAGCTGTGGATGCTGTAGGTCAGGGCACTCTGATGAGGCTGGAGGAGCTGGGGATGCAAGAAGCGTCCTCCTTCATGTAAGCAAAACCAGCACACCCCAAGAAGTCATTCACTATGTGGGGTGCAGAGATGGGACCTGACACCCCAGACCTGGGGCTTCCTACGCAGAGGCAGCACTGCCAGTGCACAGCAGGAGGACATTCGGCAGTTTCTGTGCAGCCCGAGCTACAGAAACCACGTATGATGACTGCCCCGGCTCAGACACAGGGAGATCTCAGAGTGTGGTGGTACGTCAGGAATTCTGGAAGTCCCAGCTACAGCCCCCTTATCATCCACATGGTCTCCTCTGGCCTCACTCCAGCAGCTCCA
>NW_009917346.1:0-13009 GCF_000696875.1 Nestor notabilis | reverse complement strand
CCGGTCAATGCCCCCGGCTCCCTCCCGGCCTTCCGCCACCGCCTCGTCCAGCCCGTTCCCGCTGCCCCAAGCTCTCTCGCTGGGCTCCTCCGAGAAGGGCCCGGGCCCCTCTCGGCCTCCCACAGACCAGGCAAACCCAGTCCCTCCACCCTGCCCCCGGCTGCCAGCCCCAGCCGACTGGGCAAAGCCCGGCTCTGAGCCTCTGCCTCGCATGCTGGGGAGCACGGCAGGCGCTGGTGAGGTGCTGGAGGATGCAGGCAGCCTAGCATACTGCTAAGTCTGGGGTCTTTTAATACAAGTCATTTCACTGTTAGATACTAAATAACGACAAAAAAAATCTGCTGTTTCTTCTATGGTTGACACAGCATGCCTTCTTTATAAATAAAATTATATTTTCTCCATATATGTAACATATGTAATAATAACATAGAATGCTACCACAAAAAAATGCTACCACATCTTAGCAGGTAAGATACTTGTGTACAGAATTCCTTTTGGGAAGATAAGGTAAGCAAAATCCTTACTTTCCTCCAAATTAAATGCAATCAAATATTAATATACTCCATAACTATAGTAGAAGCTTTTTTTTTTTCTCTTGAAACAGTGTCTTACCTTACAAAGCTCATCATTCCCATCATTCTCCTCTTTGACAGGCAAAGAATTAAGACTTGTGCAAGAGTCCGAGTCTGATATCTCCAGTGAGCTGTTGTCTTTTTCTGATCTATCACACCTATTGGAGGAATCACTATCATTCTCCCAGTCAATGCACTCCACTTCATCTGAAATGAAATATTTGTAAAAAAGAGGTTTTCTTAATCACCATGTATTATTCAGAAGCATGAGGTCAGAGTAACACTACAGTTATCCCAAACTTGAGAAGACAAATGCAATTTTTTTATATATGTTCAACTGATCTTTAATTATTTTGTAATCCTGTCTCTCATAAAAGCTGAATTGCAGTAGCAGACAATCTTCTGTGAAAAAGATACAAAAATTACATACAAATAAGATTTCAAAGCACTGCCTGCAAAGAGGTAGTATATTTCATTGCTTAGGTAGATAGGCAATTTTTAGTTTAGTTATTAGTTTTCCTAGGGTTTAGTTAGGGGTTTTGGGTTGGTTTTTTTTTGCCCAGTTGTATTTGATTTTCCGAATGCACTTGTTCAGAAATCAACTGTTCTAAGCAAACACCTCAGACAGCGACCTGGAACAGCTGAAAATTTAGTGTAAGTCAACATCTGCTATCAGTAGTAACCCCCTCACAGAAATGAAAAAGCTAGTTGAAATGGTCACTTCCTAAAACACCATGGCTAAACACACAGGTCTGCAAATCAAACCTCTAAGCACATCAGGCAGAGGGTTTTTAGGATAATTCAACAGAAACAGGCACAAGAAAAGACACAGTATTTTCAAAAAACCTCATATTTCTGAGTTGCTCCTGAAGGCAGTGGAAGCCTGAGCTGCTGCAGCAGCCTCTCCACCCTTCAAGTCCAAGTCCCACAAGGGACTGAAGGGAAGATTGTCATTGTATTTGGTATAAATCACCATGTTTGGAGGAGAAGGGATGAAAGCTTTTTTGGTTTTTTTGCTTTTGTAAATGTCACATTTCTAACTCCGAAAGAGCTGTGTGTAGGGGAGAGGCAGCAGAGAGAGGAGGCACCTGCAGAACACTCCAGGCACCTGTACAGACCCATGGCACTGTGGCAGTACCTTCTGGACTTGGCAGTGCTACTACAGTCTAAGTCACTGGTTTCTTCATGGAACTTCCAAACTCTGAAGTCATCCAGACAAATAAACACAGAGCTCTGGTGTTGCCTGCTTTTTCACAGACACGAACGCATTTCTGTAACTATGAGAAAGCTTCATCAGAAATTTTAAACACAGACATGGGTGACCAGGCAGAACACACAGGTCTCTGTAGAAGCTGTGTGGCAAGCTGCGTGCAACTTGTGGCAGCAGTATGAATTCCTTAATAAAATACAAGGCAATCAGTTTTATCTTGTCACGTTCAAGTACTAACACGGTCTCTGTAGGTGAACTTCACGTGAAAGGGCATGTCACTTCTAAAAAGGCTTTCCTCAGCTATTGTATTTGTATTGTTGCCACACTTATAAACTGTACCTACATATGCACACACACAAATATGTGTACAGTACTGTACCCATGTACATAGTGTATATGATGGTTACTTGGAAAAGCATGGAAGTTACAGTTCTTTTACTCCCCTCTGTTTTCAGTAACTGCATCCAATATATTTTGGGTTTTAGAAGAAAAACAGGAAATTACTTGATTTCCTCAGTACCTTCGAGCAGATACATAATGCATCAGGGTTTCTCTGTCTATACCGAGAAATCAAATTTTGCTATCTTACAACAGTAAAAATACATCTGTGTATTGTCTCTTTAAAAAGAGAAAAAGAGAGAATAAAGGTTAAAACCTGCAGGATATACTTGCAAGAGAGAAGTGCAACAGAATGATGTTAATAGCAGGTTAGAAAGATTCCTTGTGAGCATTAGATTGTAGTCTAGAAAATTGCAATCCCTCCATTTCAAAAAGAAGGAAAGAAAATTACTAGGAATTATAAAATATGACCATCAGATAGGTCAACAACAGTGTTATATCAATGACAGAAACATGGATGAGAGTTTTAAACGGAGGGAGCATGTTTGACTGAAGTCACACACCAAACAAGAAGTAAATCAGTCAATCCATTTGCTCAGTTCACAGTGGTGTTTGAACACTTTGCCAGACTTCCAGGATGTGAAGTCTAATTGTAATACTTCAGATCTAGTTTAAGTATTACAAAGCTAACCTGATATATTTTTCACATTGAAAATACTTCCTTGCAGTTCTAATGCAAATTATACATTACCCTAATTAATGCTTAAATAACAGCACACAAATAAAGATTTTTTTTCTGTCTCCAGCTGCACTTTTTAACCAATTTCTGTCCCTGCTGCCATCCCCTGCTCCATGAATTAGAACACAAGCCCTAAGAACAAAACTCATGGTTGTTCGCACAATACAGCTAACAGGGGAAACATGGAATACACTGTGTACCAAAAGAAAAAGCCTCAGAACATGATGCTACCTTCGGCTGCAAAGTCTGCAACATCTGGTCAGTAGATGCAGACAGCAGTATCGCCAGGAGAACAGCGTGGGCAGAGAAAGCTGTTCACAACCCCAGTATCTGTACCACAGCACAGAGAAGGAAACAAACAATAACATATTGAAATGAACTGACAAGCTTTACTCAATGTTGTATCATCAGCCCAACTATGCTCCTTTATTCCAAGGTTCAAAATTTTTTGCACATAATTTATACTAAGAGTTTATTCTATACTCAAACAAAATTGATGGAAAAAACCCTCCAACTGATTTAACCAAAATAGGATTAGATCATGTTATTTTGTCAGAATGACCTCGGAGTACTTCCATTTCAGCACATGACAGATCTGCTTACATTTGAACTTACCCTCACTGCTTCTGTCCTCAAACAATAAATCATGGCTGCTAGGCAAATCCTCTATTTTGGAAGGATGAATTTTTTTGGTGTGCAACCTTGGAACCAATGTTTTATTTCCATCGTCTGAAAAATCACTGCCACTAGAGGTCCACATTATGCCCTCAGCTTCCTTAGAGCTTTCAGCAGCAACAGATCCTATTAAAAAGAATTGCAAAGTGTTAAACTGTTACAGAAATGCCATGTTGTTAAATTTCAAATTCTTTAAATTTAAACTATACTGGTTTTGTACTGGAAAAAGTAGTATCAAACCTGTCACCAGGCATCAGAGAGCAATACTGGAGCATTAACTCACTCACGCTTCTTACACATACATGCATTATTTTATTTTGGTTCTCCACAATAAATGCTCACACTTCATTTTATACAATGAGGCTATCATTCTGTCCTTCACCACAGTGAAGACATACAGTCTTGTACAAACAGTCCTAATGCTCCCACATGTGCCCTTTTAAAATGGTAAATGGATTAAATAAAGACTTCCCTTAGAATTCAGAGTTTGGGGTTTCTGACTTTATACAAGGAATAACAAATGACTGAACGTACTCCATCAGCAGAGATTACACTCTGGTTTTGTCCTGAGAGAAAGAAGAATTTAATCTTCTCAGGAGTAACAAAGAATAGTTGCATTTTGAAGTGAGACATTTCAATTAAAAATATCTTTATCATTTTAAACAACAAAAACAAGGAGACAAGGATTGATGCTTAGCATGGAGCGTACAGAATTAGCAACCATAGGAAGGCAGAACTTTACACTTTCTACCACTACTAAAGCTTTTTAGGTAAATGGAAAATTAGACAATTATTGGAGATTTGGAATTAGGCAGGAGGGCCTAGAAGAGAGAAACACAAACACATCTCCTCCTGCAACACACAAAGGTTCTTTTCAGAAATCTAGAGAAGTACAATTTTGAACCCCAAAAAGTGCCCAGTAGGTCACCTACTTAACTCCAACAGAAGCAGCAGAGCTGCTGGAGCAAGCAGAAATACAAAGACTAAAGGAAGAAGCCACTGCTCCCTCTTTCTTTCCTTTCCTCTGGAGTCAAAAAGGGAAAAACTGGAGGGAATTGATAAGTCATCCTCCTCTTTATTATACCTACAGGTTGGTTTGGTTTGTTTGGTTTTTTTTTAATCACAGTATTAAACAGAGTTGGGTGCATACAGAAGACAGTGAAAGCAGGAGGTTGGCAAAATTCTGATTTTCTGTTTGTTGCTCATACTTAAAAGATACTTGTTTTTCTTTCACGCCTACTTATCTATCTCTAGCAGAAGAAAGAATAATTTCACCCACTGTCTAGACAGCTAAGGGTTGTTTTTCATTCTCTCCTCTTAAAAATGTGAAGAATTTAAATATCCTGTCCCTGCTAGAACACGCACTATATACAGCATTAACGATGCTTCTTTCACCTGCTCAAGAGCAATAGCTGAAGTGCCTGCAGCTTTGCAGGATGTATTTCTGACACTCTAGGTGTAACAGAGGAGCCCAATCACAATAGCATCACAACTGTGTCTCTTACTTAAATTAGCTTCTGATTACAATAACAGATGAAGAAAGCAAACAGTATTTTGAGCCAACTTCTAATTTGATAAAGGGCTAAACAACACTAACATGAAATAGTCATAACATACCTGCTGCACATTCAGCAGATGTTAACAGTGGTCCAAGATGCTTCTTAATCCTGGATTTCTTATCAGTAGGTCTCAGGGACTATATTAAAAAGAGACAAAGATTTAATCAGCAAGACATTAAAGACAATTTTAAAATGTAGTAATACACTCAAAACTGTTGTGGTACTAAGTTGTGGTGGGTGAACAACAATTTCAAGTGAGTTTTTCTATCTTCTACTAGACTGCAATGTAATGAATGAAGTCATAATGCATGAGAACAGTATCATAAAATCTGATTTTTCATTGTTTTGGAAAATATAAACTTATCGTGACTATGACAGGAATCACATCTGACCTTGTGAAGAACAAGAGCCAGTATTTTCAGCATTAAAATGTCAAAAGTGGGCAGGAAGAGCACGCTTGATAAAGCATGTGCCCTGATCAAAGGTTACAGAAAGAAGCACTCACTGGCCCTGTCTCTGATTTTATTAAATCCCACAAGCAATGCAACACTGACTGTTCAGTGCCAGAAGAAATGGAAAAGCATCTTGATTGAAGATGATTTTCAGCACAGAGCACTTCCTACTCAGAGCTGGCTGAACAAACGTCTCTGTTCATGACCAACACACACACAAAAAAACTAAGCATAATTTGATATATGATGCGGAAGAGCATCTGCACCAAGATCAACATCTACAAGGTCATCAAAAAGCAGGATCTTATACATTACTGCAAACATACTTTTTAGACTGACCGAGGGAACTGGGGTTGTTTAGTCTGGAGAAGAGAAGGCTCCGCAGGACCTTATTGCTCTCTACAACTGCCTGAAAGGAGGATGGAGAGAGGAGGTGGCTGGTCTCTTCTCCCAAGTAACAAGTGATGGGACAAGAGGAAATGGCCTTAAGCTGCATCAGGGGAAGTTTAGATCGGATACAAGGGAAAATGTCTTCCCTGAAAGGGTGGTCAGGCATTGGAACAGGCTTCCGAGGGAAGTGGTGGAATCACCATCCCTGAAAGTGTTCAAAAACAAAACAGTGTAGATGAGGCCCTCAGTGACATGGTTTAGTGGTGGAGCTGGCAGTCCTGGGGTAATAGTTGGACTTGATGATCTTCAAGGTCTTTTCCAACCTAGTTGATTCTATCTAGCAAAAAATCTTCAGATGCAAACTAGAGTCTTTGTTCTGTATTTTTTTAGGAAATGCAGCACTCCATCCCAAATACCAAATACCTTTGTATCCTTTAGTGTATTATTGAAATTTTCCAAGTGATAAGTGCTATCCAGGACATAAAAGGTTAACCTATGCTCAGACATATGCCCATATGAGCAAAGGCTAACCTATGCTCAAATGAGCTAAGGCAATGCCCTTATGTAACCTTGCTTTCCATTTTTGTCTACTTTGACATTTATAAAAATACACTGTTCATTGGGAAATAAAACAAAAAAGGGCAACATCTTGTAACGCAGTCAAGCATGGAAATTGCTTTACTGTCAGTTTGCATCACTTTCTTAAACCACTAAGCCAGCATTTTACCTCCAGCACTGAAGTGCTCTGAAAACCATCCCCACACCTACGCCATGCATTGGAAGCTGAAGTAGCAGCCACTGATGTCCTGACATTTGATTTTTTCAGCTGTAGGGGTGTCTCATCTGGGAAGGATGCACATTCCGCATTCCAAAATCGCTTCCGCTATGAGGGAGAAACAGACCCATTAAAACACTGTGTACCTGCAATTCTTTTCAAGTCAAATTTACTTATCTAACTGCCCCTTAGTATTTTCTGAATACTTACAAACGTAAATTCCAATTTTTAATAAGCTGGGTGAAAAAAGTCCTGAACAGCTGCAACCATTTTTTATGCAACACTAAATACTACCACCACTACCAATGTCATGGGTAATTTTAATTTTTGATAAGTACACTACTTTCTGTTGCCTAAGTTACATGTGTAGTACCTGTCAGCTGCCCAGTGAAGCTGAAAATATTATCCTAAGCAGGAACAGCTCTGCAAAATACACTTCTAATTAAATAATTCCTTCAAACTTGCATTTAAACTGATTTAATTCTGTTATGTAGAATGTGAAATTAGATATCCCTATATAGTTCTCCATTAAAAAACAACCAACCAAAAAAAAACCCAAACCAAAATCCATACTCCTTCAGCTTTAAGAATAACATTTGTTTTCATAACCATTACCCAAAAAATAGTAGATTAACTGTTGCCTACTCCTTACATGGGATGCTGGGAGTCATTTGGATTATTAGGCAAGTCATGGAACAGGATGCTGGTTCACATCAATGCTTATCTACATCATCACCTCATGGTATGCAACTCATGCAATGGATTTTAATGCTGAGAATATCTGAGGATGAGAGAACTGCCTGTTATCACATCCAAAGTTATCTTTTAGATTCTACACCAATTTACACACATAAATTGATTTTGAGCATGATAAACATCCCACTACGCTACTGAAACTTACCTTACAAAATGTTGACTATATTATCTGCCTGAATGTGTCTTTCTTCTTCTGATATACTTTCTCTCAACCAACTACACTTCTTACCTATATTTAAGAATTACTCCAAAGTTGCATTAATCAGCACATACATTTTCAGCCAGGCTGGTCAATCAGGACTAATAAAGACTTCAAACCAAGAAACATATGCAAAGAAAAAAAGTCTTCAGCAACTTTTGTCCATTTTGTAACTGACAACGCATATTTGTTTCCTCTAGATCTTTTGAGTACTCATCAGAATGAAACAAGTACTTCCCAAAGGCATCTTCCTTCACCCTCCAGTCAGCCAGCCCTATTGTGTGTGAAGCCAAATAAATGAGTTTCCTCTGACAATAACTGACCTTACTAAGATCCAGTGCTAAAATTGCTGGGGATGTTTACACTCCAAAGCATCTACTACAAGAGGTCATTATCACCAAAGTCAAACTGTACCCATTACTCCCCCCACAGACCTACAAATGAGACATAGTACAACCTTGAATCTGATGTGGTATTAAATAAGGAATTGAAAGCACTTTAAGGACATGATGTCAAGCAAGGAGGCTTTAGCAGCTGAAACAAGAAAGTTTTACCTTATAATACAACCTAAACCCTGCCTTCCTCCCAGTGAAGGTGTGGCCCAAGCCTTGATCTCCAGGGACATGAACCTCTACATGGTGCTATCCTCTTGATAAGTACTTATGCCTCTGCACAGAAGAAAGCCTGGACAGGACAAATATTAATAACTGAAACACATCAAGGCCCATTTTTTGGCTTTGCAGCAACACATCACAGCAAAGCCTCACTCCAGTTGGAGACATTTGCTTTACTTTCATGTCCCCCAGAATAGATGGCTTCTCTCAGGGTCAGAGTTAACAGTACAGCCAGTGGCGCACCAAGGCTCAAAACCATGCCATGGCTCTAGTTTGGGGTTTGCTTGTTTGTTTGTTAACCTGATACATATAAGCAGGGCTTCCAGCACTGGCTGCTTTCATAGCCTCTAGAAGATTCCGCAAGATACATCTTGCAGACAAAGATTTACAGCATAAAATACAGTTCACCTAAGCTTATTTCTTAAATGGCACACTCCAGTTTTGAAGAATCTGTGCCAACAATAGCACTATGACTTGCACGTGGGTTTACACTGCTTTTGTTGGTCAATTAAAAGCAAAATGAGTAACAAATAAGTGAAAGAGCCAGAGAAATGCACACACAAACAGTTACATGAAATAGGCTTAATAATCTATTTCTATTGTTACAAAGCCTAATAAACACAGAGCTAGAGAATTATTCTCCCTTAAGTTTCTCATCCATGTTATTCTTAAAATCATGACACTCCCTCACCAGCAGAATCCTTCTATTTCTCTCTGCTGTGCCATACCAATGGAGCAGAGAAAGAGCACAACATAAGAGTCAGGAGACAAACAGCAGAACATAGCAAGAGGTACAGCCTGTGGAGTATAAATGTCAAGATGCAGGAAGGAAATTGCCACGAGAATCAGCAGGATAAAAGCTACATGCTAACTCCCTCTCCCTTAGTTAAAAGGGTTAGGGTGCATATAGAAAGGGTATGCTTATGGAAGTCAAGAGGAGAAAACCCCAGACTAATACAAGTTGAACAAATGGCTGATTTTACACTTCGATGGTGTAGATGGTTACGCTTATATTTAGATCATTAAGAGTGCAATGTGAAGTGGCACTGGGAGTGACTTTTAAACAGCTGGAATACTCCTTTGGAAGCACTAGACAATCATGGCTGTGACAAGCAAAAAAGAGAGCTTTAACAGTCGATGACTGTTAATGACAGAAAAGTATTATTTACTCATTAGCGCTTCATTAGCCTGGATATGGGCAGGGCTGCTCAGGTTTTCAGAGCAGCGCTACAGTGATTTCTCAGTGCAAGTGGTCTCACTGCAAACCAGAAGCAACTGGAGACCCCTCTCTCCCTTCTTCCCAAGCACTCGGCACTTGCCAGACTCTGCAGGCACAACGACAAGGAACCAAACTAGCAGAAAACTTCTTTGGGAAGAAGTTGTCTACAGCTGGCAAAGAGGCGGAAGAAAGGATACAAGGACCAGCGGGACCACTCCAACAGCATGTCAGCTTAACTACAACCTGAAGAACCGCTGGTACTGCTGACAGCTCTGGTTAATTACCTCTTTGTCTCACCATGCATCCTGCTGCCCAGATAGAGGAAAATCAGACAGTTTCTGCTACCACCACACAGAAATTTAGAGCCACTATAGCCACCGAGAAAAACCAAAATCAGTTCCTGAAGTCCCAGAAAAGAAAGAAATACACCCCCCCTACATGAGATGTTCTTCAGCTACCACAAGTTTCTGGCATATACCATTTGGAGGGAAGAGAAAGAAGAGGGCTTACAATTGTAGATATTGACAGCAGTGACTTGCAGCTCCCTGCCTTTAATGCAGATACCTTTCCACCATTTTCCACATCCTAATCCGCCTTAAAAAAAAATTGGAAAAAAACAAACCCTAAAGACAACTCCCCTCATCCCAAGCTCCTTGCCAGTTTAAATCTCTCCATATAAATACCTGATGTGAACTCAGGAAATTGGACCTACAGCTTCAGTCCACAGTTACTGGAGGTATGGGGGGAGCTTGTCATAGTAGCAGTGCATGTATGCATGTGTATGACTGCTTGTATACTAATTTCAACATGCATAAATTAATGTTTATGTGCAGATATAAAGCACACAAATGTATTTTTTATTTAAAAAAAATCTGTAATCTGAACATTGTGTGGAATAGAAAAGAGTTACAGATATATGTAGATATTAAGTTCCAAGATGTACAACTTGGGAAAAATTCCCAAGGATGCTAACACCACCAGAGGGTTCCCTCTGCATGAAGGCTACAGCACAACAAATAGAAGGGTGACACAGTGACCACACCTTCCCCACAGCTTGTGTTACCACACTTCAAATTACAAATGCACTACAGTAGCAGAGAGGCCAGTGTAGCCATGAGCTTGAGAATGGTGCAAGAGAACTGGGAGCAACCCTGTGGGACCTCTGTTGGGCTCTTCACCCTCAGGCACAGTGGGACAGTGCTCATGCCACGGAGGCACAGTCACCCTTACTCTGTGGAGTCACTGGGGCTGCTGCTCCCAGACGCTTGTGGCACAAAGGCTTCTGCCACAGGAATACATCAGCTGGCACGCAGAAATGGAATGTTATCTTCTCCAGCCTGCTTCAAGGCAGCAAAGAAATAATGCTTTAAGAAACCTGTTTCTCAGGAGTAAATATTTATAACAAAGACAATGTGAAGGCTGCAATGTTCCCAAAGAAATGCAGTAACAACAGTGAGTTCTCTTGAGTCACAAGGTTAATAAACATCTTTCTCTGATGTAAAAATGGGGCACACAAAAAAATCTTGTGTAATTTAGTAACGTTATGCAAAAAGGGTCTAGAGACAAGATACTGGTATTAAAAAAAAAGAAATATCACCAAATCATCCTCATAAAAGCTATAGCATGTAGACCTGGCATACCTCACAAAAATCAAGATTTATTACAAAATGAGCCAAGCAAAGAATCTTCTGAATCGCGTAGAGCATCTGAAGGCAAAATACTATCTCTGAAATCTCTGGTCACAAAAGCATTACGTTTTGTCTCTGGAGCAGTTCCTTGTAAAGGAGTGAGAAAAAATTAAATGACTCCTGCTGGTGTCAGTGGAATTAGGATCAAGCCCTCCACATAAAAGACACGGCAAGTGATCCTTCCCCCGTTAACTCCTTTAGTTATGCCCAGTGATAAAGTCAGCCTACATGGGCGTAGGTGTGAGGAAAAGCAAGACACTCTGAAAATTCAATTAATGAGCATAATGATTATGAAAGAGAATACTAAATGTGGGGGGTTTTAAATAGACGGCCCTGCCCAGAACATCTGCACTCAACCAGTCTATATTGTTCCTTATGCTAAATACTTGTTACCCAGAAGTACCCTATAATGACTGAGACCGTATGTTCAAAGACTACTTAGTACACAGCTCTTTACAGAACAGACAATCCCACTTTCTTGGGCTGCTCCAAACCCCATGGAATGAGATCCCACGAAAACATGACTTATACAAGCTTAGTTAAGCAAGAATATAAATTAATATATACTTACATTAAGAAAAAAAAAATCATGGCATTAGGATACTACTGAAGTGTACTTTATACTAATAACTGGTGCCAAGCAGTTAGAGAGAAATTTGTACTCCGTCAAAATGGTTAAAACAGAAGTATTTTAGAAAAGCTTTCACAAGATTAAATTATCCAAAACATTTAGGATACAATAAGAGCATCATACCTTTTTCTATGTATCAGGTTGGTTTGGATTTTAAATTGTTTCATTAATAGTCAGCAAGTGGAAAGGACTGCTGTCTTTTCACTTGACCAGTATAGTTTTCATTGATAAAGTAATGAGGAACATTATCTGTGCGCGCAAAAGAAACTACTACTATGAAAAGCTGTCATCACATTGCAACAAGAGTTGGTTAAACCTTGGCAGCTGAAGTGTGCAGGTTTTCACAAGTCAGGAATATCAAAACTTTTGTAAGAAAATACGTACAGGGTCTGTATTGAAAAGTAATTTAAATGCAGTAAATGTGGTTATATTTAGAAATTGGTTTAGAATATTCACACCATTTTATTCATATACTAAATGGGAAACAAAATGCTTTAGAATCCACATCTGTCGTTTGAACTGTTTGCATGTATATAGCAAACGACAACACTTGTAGTCTTGTCTTTCAGCAGCACCTCAGTATTAGCATAAGCACTGCAAATCAGAGACAGCATCCTAATTACCATCCTGCAGGTTCCATCAAATGCACCATGCAAACTACCAAAGAAGACTGAAAAAAGCAGCACAGGGCCCTTCTTTGCCTTCTACTCCCACTCGTGCCCAGAGAAGCCAAGCTGCTCAAAGGAATATTAAGCCTAGTAATTTTGACAAGTTTTCCTCTCATAGGTTTACTCTCCCTGCAGTTTCCCCTGTCACCTAATAAAGAGGCTGAATTACACTTTCCCCAAGGCACAGCTGTGTTTCCACTGTGTAAGGATGAAGGCACTGGAACAGGTTGCCCTGAGATGTGGTAAATGCTCCAACTCTGGCGGTGTTCAAGGACAGGCTGGATGGAGTCTTGGGCGACATAGTTTAGTGCGAGGTGTCCCTACTCATGGCAGGGGGGCTGGAACTAGATGATTTTAAGGTCCTTTCCAACCCAATCCATTCTGTGATTCTGCTACTTTAAAACCTCGGTGTTGCGCAACCGGCATCACCACACAGGCGGCAAAGGGCCCGTTTTCCCGCCCCCCGCCCCGTCTCGCCTCAGAACGACCCGCAGAGAGCATTGCCCCTCTGGTAGCCCGTGGG
>NW_009917345.1:0-1631 GCF_000696875.1 Nestor notabilis | reverse complement strand
GGGAGCCCTCATAGACGTGATGCGGAAGCGCAGCAGAGCCATCCACTCCTCGGGTGAGTGCTCATGGTGGGGGGACATACACTCCACAGCCACTGTGCCCACCTTGACAGCCCACCTGACCCTCCCCCATTCCCACAGATGAGGATGAAGAACTTGAGGAGGAGGATGAAGACGATGAGTGGGACGATTGAGTCCCTACCTCCCCCACGAACGAGGCTGAGACCACCCCCCCCAAGGAGCTCCTTCCCCCTCCCCCCTGAGACACAACCATTAAAGGCAGCGCTAATCACCGCTAATGAGCATTAAAAATTGCCAATGAAGGGAAGTGGGTGGGGGGAAAGAGAAGAGAAATGGCCCCTAGAGCAGCAGAGAGGGGAGGCTACACTCAAATTGATATCTAGGTGGGAAAGCCAGGAGCCAGGGCAATGCTGGTGAAATTATTACGGAGCTCATGACATGCAGAAGAGGCCCAGCAGGAGCATTCTCTCCTGGCTCTTCGGCTGTGGGAGCAAAAGACAGACGTTCGAGCTGTACGTGCCAGGCTCCAGCACAGACTAGAGCAGTCGCTGTAGAGGACTCACAAAATGGTACTTTTAGGTGAGAAAACAAGGAATGAGAGCAATGCCAGTGGCACCGTTGCAGAGCTCAGCATGTGCAGAAGAGGCCCAGCAGCAGCTTTCTGACCTGGCTCTCTAGCTGTGGGAGTAGCGGCAGGATGATCGTGCTCAACATGAGCGACTCGGCACAGTCTCGTATGGGCAACAAAGATGTGGCACTCAATTGGACTTTGAAGTGGGAAAGCGAGGAGCAAGAGCAATGCTGGTGGTATCATTTCAAAGCTCATCATGTGTAGAAGAGGCCCAGGAACAGCTTTCTGTAATGGCTCTTTGGCTGTGGGAGAAGGGACCAGATGTCCAGGCTGAACCCAATGGGCACAGCACAGCCTCAAGTGGATACTGCAGAGTATGCACCCAGTTGGATTTCTAGGTAGGAAATGGAGGAGCAAGAGTAATGCTGGTGACACTGTTGCAGAGCTCTCCATGTGCAGAAGAGGCCCATCAGAAGCTTTCTGTCCTGGTGCTTCAGCTGTGGGAGCAGGACCCGCACATTCGTGCACATAGCGAAGTCCTGCTCCCACAGCTAAAGAGCCAGGAGAGAAAAGTGCTGCTGGGCCCCTTTAGCACATGGAGAGCTCCGCAACGGGGCCACTTGCATTGGGCTCGCTCCTCACTTTCCCACCAAAATGTCCAATTGTATGCTTCTTCAGCCACGCCTGGTGCAGACAGGGCCGAGCACGTGGCATTGAGCACGAACGTCTGCCTCCTGCTTGCAGAGTCGAGGAGCCAGGGGAGAAAACTGCTCCTGGACCTGTTTAGCACATGGAGAGCTCCGCAACGGGGCCACTTGCATTGGGCTCGCTCCTCACTTTCCCACCAAAATGTCCAATTGTATGCTTCTTCAGCCACGCCTGGTGCAGACAGGGCCGAGCACGTGGCATTGAGCACGAACGTCTGCCTCCTGCTTGCAGAGTCGAGGAGCCAGGGGAGAAAACTGCTCCTGGACCTGTTTAGCACATGGAGAGCTCCGCAGTAGTACCAACTGCATTGGGCTCGCTCCTTGCATTCCCACCT
>NW_009917344.1:357-586 GCF_000696875.1 Nestor notabilis | reverse complement strand
AGCTTCCCTCTCCCCACAGCACAACCTGGAACAAGCCAACTTTTAGGACTAATTATTATTCTTTTAAGCCTTAAACCCCCACATTTCCACAACGGACCCCGAGTTGTGGCGAGCACAACGCTGGGGAGCAGCCCAGGACCCAGCCTCGGTCCTGCCGACCCCAGGAAGGTGCAGTTAAGTGCCCCAAGCACCCCCCATCACTCTGTGTGTGTCGCCTGGGCGCTTGGTC
>NW_009917344.1:0-228 GCF_000696875.1 Nestor notabilis | reverse complement strand
GGGATGGGTGAGTAGGGGGTGACGCTGTGAGGGGTTCACCACCTTCCAGCCAGGGAAACTCAGACCCACAGATGGACAGTTTATATGTGTGTATATATATAAAAATAGATGTGCGTAGTTGTAGCGTTGATATTGATGGTTAAAACCAGATACCAGGCGGGTCCTGCACGGTCCACGTGCAGCTTCCGTTCAGCTGAGGGGTGCCCTGGAGCTGCTGCGGCGCCGGGC
>NW_009917343.1:0-30477 GCF_000696875.1 Nestor notabilis | reverse complement strand
TTTGCTGTCATGTAGCAATGATTTCAGTGAAGTCATACCTAGTTTTTAATGCTGAAAGTAAGTAAGCCAGAAAAAAGATCATATAAATTTGTGTTGTAAGTCATCTCATACAAGACTCAAGAAACATATTTTATGTGACACTATAACTAATAGAATTTCAAATGACAGTGATATATGGGGCTTTCAGAAGTAGCAATGCAGAACATTCCTTTTTGAATAATTCACTCACCTGAAGTTGTTATATATTCAAAAATGATTGAGTTGCATATCCAAATATAGGGTGGTCTATCTCAGCTGTTGGTGTAGAAGAAAAAGAAGTTTCAGCAGTTATTCTGAACAGTGGTTTGTATCACATTACTGTTTGTTAGATGAACTGAGTTTAACCGCCTGTGAATTAATTAACATTCTGCAATGGATGTCTTTTTCTTGAGATAATTAATCTTACTGAGAAATTATATGTGGAACACTTGAAGTTTTAGCAGATTTTCTAGAGGTGCTTTTTTGTTTAGGCTTCCTTGACAGCTTTTTCTCTTATAGATAAATTACGTGTCTAGAAGTGTCTTGCCTTTATATTTATTTTGGTTTGGCAGCATATCATTGTTACAGCTGGTGATATTTCATACCCCAAAGTATTAATGCTAACCATAAATTATTACCAGTGATATGCAGTGCTTCTTACCAGTCTTGACAAGTAATTGATGTTGATTGAAACAAATAAATACGATGCTTTGCAAAGTTATAACCTTGTCATTTAACTTCAGTGCTCAAATGCATCCAGATATCTTAGATTAACTCTTTGCAATTAGATACAGAGCTTTCAGAAATTAGATATTCCGCCTATAAAGGCCAAACATTATGAAAAATTGTATAGAGATTTAGACATCAATATTGGCAAAGTTTATCTCTAGTTTTTTGGTTCCACAATGGATAGAAACAACAGGATTCAAAGATGTGTGGGAATTTGACATCTCATTATTATAGACACTTTGGTTGGTCATTTCTCAGAGTTTACTCTGAAATCCATTGAAGAACACATTGGGAATCTCTATGTATGATATTATTTAAAATGAGAAGTCCCATAATCTTTGTTTCAGTTGCAAGAGGTTGGACAGTCCTTTATTCAAGGGCAATGATCATAGTAGTCCTTTCTGGCTGTATGAACTATGGATTAATATATGATTAGCTTCAATTAAAATTAAAGTAAGCTGAAAAGTTTTACTGGATTGTGGTGCAAATCCACAATGCATGAAGGTGTTAAATTCTGTGCCTCTACAGCATATATAAACCATATGAAAGTAGTTATCAACTCATGTTAAGTTCTTGCTGAATCTAGGACCAGGAAAATAACAGCCAAAGACTACACCTTCCAAGAACAGAAAGTACAACATTACTGGAGCACGGTGTGAACCATTTTTGCTGTATACCTGTCCTGGGTTCAGCTACAGCAGTCATTTTTTCTCCTTCTTAGTAGCTGGTGCAGTGCTGTGTTTTTGACTTTCAGTCTGGGAACAACGCTGATAACACCGATGTTTTTAGTTGTTGCTAAGTAATGTTTACTCTGACCAAGGACTTTCTCAGTCTCATGCTCTGCCAGGGAGGAGGGGAAGCCAGGAGGAAGCAGAGACAGGACACCTGACCCAAACTGACCAAAGGGGTATTCCATACCACAGCACATCATGCCCAGTATATAAACTGGGGGGAGTTACCCGGAAGGCCCAGATCGCTGCTTGGGTCAGGCTGGGTATCGGTCGGCGGGTGGTGAGCGGTTGTGTCCTTTTCCCTTGTTATTCCTCTTATCATTATTATTGGTAGCAGTAGTGGTTTGTATTATACCTTAGTTACTGGAGAGCTGTTATCTCAACTCGTGGGAGTTACATTCCTTCGATTCTCCTCCCCATCCCTCCGGGAGCGGGGGCTTTTTCACCCCGGGGGGGGGGGGGAGAAAAAAAAAGGGGGGGGGGTGAGAGAGCGGCTGCGTGGTTCCAAGTTGCCGGCTGGGCTTAAACCACGACAATACCTTTAAGTGAGTTGAACTTTGGTATGCAATACACAGTCTGAGGTTTCACTGTATTTGTTACCATGGCATGAAGTCAACAGAATTGCAATCTTTAACCGATATTATTTTCATAAATATGCAGAGTCAGTCCATATTATGTGTGTTCTATTCAAATTCTTCTTTTGTAGTGTTACTGCTATGTAGTGGATTTACATGTCTGTAGCACAGAAGTTAATGCTGCAGAGGTCTTCCTTTACTTTTAAAACACTGAAGCAGTAAATTATCTGAAACCCAAACATGGCCAAGACATATTTAGTTGTTTAATCCCCTTTAGAAGCAGTTCCTATGCTGGACAACACAGAGTCAAGGCAGGCAAGTGGGGAACATTTGAAGTGAATGATAATAGAGTTTTAAAGAAAGGTGGATTTAACCTAGTAATGTTATTGATAGCATTGACATTAATAATTTGTTTAGCACATAAATTGCGAAATAGATGGAAGATTTATCCAGCAGCTGTAGGCATGCTGCAGCCTTTGGCAGTAGTTATGCTGCTGCTAATTTCATCTTATTAACTCCATCACAGGTTTTACTAACAATGGTGTCACAAATCTCGTCATCTAAAGGGTAGAAAAGAATATATAATTTTTATTGTTTTGTGAAAGTTCTGTCTTAGTACATCAGATACTGATCTTCTTTGCACTGCAGTCCTAGCGAAGTCACATGTAAATGTCATAAAAATGAAATGAGGAATAGAACGTTACATGAATGTTGATCCTCCTCTTTTGGAGAGCAAGAAGTTGCTGTTTGGAATCCTGATGGCATAAGGAAAAGACTAACACACTCCTTCTGTAACTCATTTGCTTTCAGCAGACTACCACAAAGGACAAAGTTTGGCCACAAATACTTTGGTGTTCTCCAAGTGTGTAGCAGAATACAGAGTTTGTATATGACATTAATGACCCACTCAAAGTCTTTTCCCATTTTCATTACTGGAAATCTGAATTATGCCAGTGTGCACTGAGCAAAACAGAGAGTAAAGTATAACTAGATAAACCAGAAATAATTTATGTAATAATTTGCATAATTTATATAGATAATATGTACAGAACTTGTATAATTTGTATAGGCTGTGATTTTATATAGAGAGTGAACTTGAATATGCAGTAACTCGACTTAGTAAAAATACGTAATACAATTATTTATTTCAGCTGGCTCATTTCATGCTAGCTGAAAATTAAGTAACAAAAGTCAGATCTCTGCCATACAACAGAACGTTATAGAGCCATCCAGCCTCCTTTCAGCCTTGATTTTTATGTTGTAACACTCTGTGTAATTGTCATCTGAAAACTCTGTGGCTGAATCAATGCAGTGCTTGAGGAGCTGTGCCAAAGCCCGTTGTGTGAGCAGTGTAGGCTCATGCACAACTAGCTCAGTGTTGCACTACATTGCACTCCCAGTTAAATGGGGTTCAATCACATGGAGTTAGATGGGTTGTGTGCATCTGTGGGATAGACTTACCCAAAGTCAGCAACACAATCTCATTTTGTCTGCTGATCACTTGCTTTTGATCTGAGTATGTTGCAAACATAGTGCATTAATTTCAGTAATCCTTCAAAAAGTCTCAGTAACCATTCTGTGCATCTATATTTCATTATGTTCCCCTCATGTTCTTTTCACTCTGCATCAAGTACTTGCTTATTAGTTGTAGTTCATGGCATGTTCTGCAAGCTCCATTTTTCTTCCAAGATCCTTTTTTCCAAAAGGCAAAAGAGGAAGCAATGTATGTTTGTATTTCTTTTTCTAAATTGAATTTTTGAGTCTTTAGTGAAGGTTTGATCTTGGAGCTGTTAATGAGGTTCTGTGTGCCATCATGTGAGAGTACTTCATTGCATGAATGGTTGATTACCTTTTATCTTGGCCTTGTAATCGCTTTACTATGGCAAAGTCTTTTGGTTTGGTTTTGAGCATAAGCAGATTTTTCAGTAATTCTTAATTCTGCCTAATTCAATTGTAGAAAAGAGGACGAAGGCTAAATCCTACTCATGTTGCTGTTCTTCAAACTGTGTACAACAGCCAGTAGTTCCTGTGTCTGGCACTCACCAAGGCAGTTTAAAAACATGCTGAATCATTTCGCTGATGTATTATGAAAGATCTTGAAAGTGAGAAGGGCCACGGGTGAATGAAAAAGTGAATGTCCTTGGCAAGATGTCTTCCTGTTTATTTCCCTGATTCAGTGTATCCTCTCCCTTGATTTCTTGGCTCACATACATTTTGTGATATGTAGTGTAACACAGGTTATTAAATAGGAAGGATCAGTTTAGTTTTAGATAGTCTTCTTTTTCAGCTGTGCTCAGGAATGTTTGCTTCTCAGTAAAACTGCTGTTACAGATGTGATGGCCTGAAGAGAAAAGTAAGAAAAGATCTGTTCAAGAGGTAGTATCTTTTATTAGACAAATTGATGTAGCTGGAAAAAATAGAAAAGCTTTCAGTCATGCAGAACCTTTTCTGTGTCACGTTCTCTAAGCTTTAAACTGCCTAATAACTGACTTATGTCTATGAAGCAATACAAGCAGCTTCTTGATCTTTCTCTTTCTATAGACAATACTGTCTGACAAGCATCCATGTATTGCAGCAGTTAAAACTTTCCACAGCTAAGTTTGATTATTATAGAATCATAGAATGGTTTGGGTTGGAAAGGACCTTACAGTTATCTAGTTCCAATCCCCCCTGTTTTGTCTGCTGTGTCGCTTGCTTTAATTCTAACTAAATCCTTTAATTTGTAGAATAAGAATATAATATTTTTTCATTCAGACTAGTAGTCTCTTAAAATACTAGATTTTGTTTTCCATGTGATCAGAAGTGCAAATTAACCCATAAAAGATCTGATATCTCACTGATGAAGCATAGCAATCTGTATGGTTGTGAACTTTGTCTGAGAAACTGCCTCTCTTTCCAAGTCAATGTACATGTTTTCAGACGAATGGGATGGGCATGGTGGCATAGATTGCAATTTTAGTTATTTAATGGTACTCTTTGCTTTTTTTAATTATTATTCTTAATGGGAAGGGCATACATTTTAAATAGTCTCTGTTATTTGCTAGGTACAATACAAATAAACAGATACCTGCCTTTGGAATATTGTGTGTGACATATATATCCCATTTTGCTAGTAAACTTTGGAATAACTGAAAATATTACTGCAAATGCTAAAATTTTCAGTGTATTTCATATACTGTCACTTTTTATCGTTCTTGCTCAGTCTGAGTTTTGTTATGCACTGTGAGAAGTCTTATTTGAACCTGAAAGGAGAATTTACAGAGTTAAAGCAGCACTGAGAACTGCAAAGAAGAGTTCAGAGTATTGGTGTCAGCACAGGTAAAAATGAAAATACAGGACAGTTAGTTCAATACCTTGCAAAAAGCTGTGCAAGCCAGGAGGCATAATTATCGCTCTGAATAAGTAACACTTAAAAGAATATAATTGGTTAATAATATAGGAAGTTGATAAAGCATGCCTGAGCATTTTGTGATTATATGTCTGCAAGGTTCTAATGTCATCATGTCTCCCTGATTTCCCTGGAGCTGAGGGCCTTCATCCTGTAAAAAAAAACCTGCTAGTGAGGTTTTCTTGGCAGCTTTTTAGCACAAACATTATTCTGCTGAGGGATGAATTCCAAATTACCCTGGACAGACAAGTGAATATTTCCTGGATTATATTACCGAAATAGTGGAGTGTATTTTGGCTAAGTATTGCCCTAAGTAATAGGGCATCTTGCTTTCCTGCTTTTTGCTGGCTTATGCATTGAGTTCCATGATAGTATTTCATTTTGAGAAACCTTAGAAAGACAAAGACATTCCTTGAAAGGTAGAAAATAAAGAACATATAAAACACTACGTCTTCAAAAAGTCCAGATTGTGATTGATAAGCATGGAGGTTTTTTATTGTTGGCTGTTAGCTGAATAATAGGTTGTTATTTCAGTTAGTTTTGACTGGAGTAATTTGTCTTGAAATACTTGTTTCCCCTTTTTCTTTTAGGTTCTTTGTAATATAGTGTTTTGGGTCTTTTTCATACACAAATGCAGCTAACTTTTTCCAGCGTTGAGCAGCATCACATGAAACCCAGTCTTCAGTTTATAAATTGATAAAGGCCTGAATTCGGAAGAAATACGTGATATGAAACAGTTGCTACCTACTGCATTCTGTGGTAAAAGAAAAAATAAATTAATTATACTGGGGGATGTATGCTGTCTGTATGATCTACAAAGCCATTCACAGTTTTTAACATTGTGGTGAACATTTTCCAGATTGCCATAATATAAACAGGCAAGTTATTTACTTGTCAGAATGGCCTAAACCCTAGCAAGCATGCATACATACCACTTGTGGAGGTAAGGCTTCTCACGGTGTCCCACCTTAACATATATATAGTTATCTTAATAAATTATACCAGACCATTTTCCTCTCTTTATTTTCCTCGACTGATATGACAGTGCAGAAATTACTGTAATGCATTTAATATTTCAAAAGGCTTTGCTCTCTTACGTTGCTTTGCTTCTTAGAGAGATTCCCTAATTCATCGGTTGATTCTGCTCTTTGTACCTAGATGAGTCTTTTTTCAGTACAGCCTTTCTCCCTTTTCCTCATTTTCACGCTACTTGAATATGTAATAAATATGTAATTTTTTTTGCATCATCTTGAGAAATGTCCATGTTTAAATATTAGCCTTAATTCAGTCTTTCGATACCTCCCCAGTCAGAAGGCATGGAGTACAAGAAATGTTTGAAAACATTTCAGAATAGTCGTGATACCACTTTGGATTTGAATGGTAAAGACAGTGATTGAAATGTTAGTCTCCTCTGGTTGTGGATCTTTTTCAAAGGCATTAATACTTTTAACACAAAGATACTAATACTTCTACATAAATATTTCAATAGAAATTTTACTGCAAAGCGAGAGAGAGTTTCCATATGAAATATGAATTATTCTTCTTGTTGTTATAGCATATTTTCTATTAAAACTGCAAAAACTACTTATTATTTCAGCATTTCTCATTGAAATATATTATTCTTTTTTTTTTTAATATTTCTTTTCTAAATGCTTATCACTTCTCCAGATATTATCTGTTATATCTTTTTCCTTTTTCCTGGAAGGGCGAGAGGCCCCTTCCTCTTTGCTGTAACTGGCTGTATGAGACTGGCCCTTTAACAGCTTCTGGCAAGTCCCCTTCTGGGTAACCTCTGGCAGTGTACACCCTGTGCAGGAACCACCATCATTTAACTGTTTATGTCCCTTTACTCTGCCATTTCTCACCTCTAGCAACATAAAATTTATAAAAGAAAGGAGGAGCTTTGAAGCCAGTGGTTTGTCTCATTTATTTACCTGCAGTACTTGAATAACTCTGTCTTGATAGGCTCTCAATCATGTTGTTTGCCAAGTTATTTTTAACCAGAAACCCCACTGAACTTTAAACATTATGGTGCGTAAGCATGTAGTCTACTTCTACTGTGTATATGATTAGATGTATATGTATATATTGTATAGAGACATGACAGTAGGTATCTTTATGATAGTTATTTAGAGAAAATAAATCAAATTACTTAGAATGTTTTTTCTTGGTGTCTTTATACCTCCTACAGCAATCCTAATACTATTATAATTAGTTTCTATTTCTGTCACAGTACTTCTTGGAAGAGGCTCATACCTTACATGACCAAACATTTTATCATAACCTGTAACAAAAAATCCCTAAGTTTGGTGCATTCTTATTAATACATCTGTGATTCTCCTCACTGAAGCAACACTTGATGTTAATCATCACAGATGTTGGAAGTGATTCTTGTCTTGAAGGGAAATTTCAGAGAAGGGACATTCAAGAGTTGCACAAAGTACCATTACTAATCTTACAGACATTTGTAGGCTTCTTGCAGCATCACTCAGCAAGGATTCAGGACATGCTAAATTCTTGGTGTGTGTTGACAGGAAACTTATACTGGGAACAGAGTCAGTGGAAGGAAGTTTCAGGTAGTTCTGTTACTGAATGACCTCCAAACAAAATAAGAACCTCTGAAACCTCTCTTATGTGTGATAGCAACAAATTACAATGGCTGTGTTCATGTGTGAGCCTCCTTTTTGTCTTCTCTTTGGAGGAGATACTGTAAGATTCCTGGTGCAGATAATAGAAACTGAAGAGTTCTGAACACATATGTCTATATCAGGTTTTCAGCTTTACAGCTGTATCTGTTTCCATCTAACTGGAACTAGCCTGACACTGCCCAGACATATGTCCTTCATGTGCCAAGCAGAGATACTGTAACTCCATAGACATGAAGCTACAGTAATTCTAGTGTGTGTCACCCTGTGTTTCTTTCTGTCAGTAGTTTACATTAAAAAAAAAACCAAAAAACAAGCTTCTCTTAGTACAGTAATAATTAATTACCAATATATTTTATATTCCAAGACCATGAGATAGTTTAAATTCATAATAAAACTGATTAATACTGTGGAATTATGCTGTTTTCATAATGTAAGACATAATGAAACAAGCTAGGTTAAAACCAATCATCCAAGCCTAGAAGACAGCAAAATGTCTGTTATTCACTATCTGTATATAGACTGATGTTTGACTGTAGAGAAAATTTATAATAGTTTGATTTGATTTCAGCTCTTTGGTGTGGTGGTGCATCACATTATACACTGTACCATGCTGTTCCCCACCATGGATCTTCTGGGTCCGCATACATCAGGCCTTGATACTTTGCACTTAAATGGCAATTCTGTTGAGTTCAGTTCACTTTGACAAAATTTACAACAAATAAAGATGGCAACATATGATTGTGCATTAGATTTGCTTTTCTTTCCCATCTATGAATCCTGGGGGTTCTGAGACCAGAAATCATTTGTAACTTCTCATGAATTAGGAAGGTTTATTGACAAATAGCTCTCTCTCTCTGGTTTTTTTTTTTTTTGGTTTTTTTTTTTGTTTTGTTTTGTTTTGTTTGTTTTTTTTTTACCAGAACTGTTACATACAAAAAATCTCAGGTAAAAAAAACCCAAACAAACCAACCTTCCCTGAATTTCAAAGAAAGTCAGTCAAAATCAGACTGAAAGGCGATTAAAGAAAACCACCCCCAACAGAGCCCCAGGAAGCACTCAGTTTGTTCTGTTCTGTGAGCCATAGCCCAGAAGGGCATTCAGGCTATACATAGCAGGTGGGCAAAAAAATACTATATGACCTTGTATCTGTCTACATTTCAAGTAAAATAACTGTGATGCCTGTGCAGTCATTTTGACCATAACTTGATGAAGAAATACAGGGAAAAGTGATTTATTTTCTTAATATACATTATTGGGGTTTTTTGTTTGGTTTTGCTTTGCTTTTTAAAATGCTTTTCTTAAACAGGAGCACAGATTTTTGTGATGGGAACATTTTCTGTGCAGTTGTTGTACAGGTTAAGTATCTGGTTAACTTAATAGATGAGTATGTGTGTCTCATACAGCATTCAAATCCTGGTTCAAGTCTATTGGTTATAATTCAGTAAAATCTTTCAGTAACAACAAGACTGGTGATTACAAGGATTGAAAGACTGACTGTTGTATTGGTAGTCTGTATTTAATCCAGTATTTGGTTTTGTAATTCTTACGCTTTCTTTTTTTGTCACAGGTTTTTCATTATTCTTATACAGCTTCATATGTGATTTATAACATACACACAAGGTAGGTCATGTTGTTTTTTTCAATATGATATCATTCTCGGTGGTTCTATACATAAAATGATGCCAGTGTGTTCAAGTAAAAATGTGTACATTTTTTCAAGGGAAGTTTGGGAGTTAAACCCTCCAGAAGTAGAGGATTCAGTTTTACAGTATGCAGCCTGGGGCATCCAAGGACAGCAACTGGTAAGCACAGACATTAAAAATGCTTTGGCTTAATAATGTATTTACTCCAGACAGATTGAAGTAATAAATAAATAAAAAGCCTTAAAATAAGTCTTGTTATATATTTCTGCATGATGCTAGTATGATCCTGTTACACCCTGTAGGGGATATATTTATTTCTTTATTTTTATTAAAAATGTGTTTTTCCAGTCTAATCCCAGTGAACAAATTGTACAATTGTTGAAGGAATAACATCATCTAAATATACACTCAGGTAATTTTCATAATAACCATCTTGATGACTACTACTATGAGAGAAGGAAAGTTGAAGGTGAAGGAATTTTTCAAATGCGAGATCAGTGAAAACTGTGGGTAAAAAGAAAAAGCTTGACATCCGAAAGTGGATGTGATGGATTCAATGAAAAGTGGTGTTTTGACTTCAGTATGAAAATTCTTGTGCTACATTGAACTCCTAGTAATAAAACCAGAAATGCTATGCTTCATGTATTGTCTTGTACCAAAAGTTTTACCATTTGTTATGAACATAAATCATCTAAGTATATCATGACCAGTCTCAGTATGAGAAGAAAAAAATTGTGGGTTTAGAACAACAGTGATTTTAAACTGACCTGGCTTGGTAGTTAAAGGCAAGAGACTTTAAAAAAGCTTCAACTCTCTGAATGAGAAAATCAGGTAATCCTTGTTACAATGTTCTAATAAGCTTATTAATGCCTGAAGGCATGATCTGGAAACCTCTTCACACATCTGACTTGTTCATGCAGAGAGGCTGTAAGTCGAATGTTTAGAGAACATACCCTGTTGTTTATATCATTCATCAAGATGGTGCGAATGTAAAAAATGTGTCTGGTCAGAATGTTTTGCATTAAGCAAGTGAATGCAGGAGAGGAAAAGTAATTGGAACGTGCTTTATGTGTTTTAACAATTAACTAGATTCTTTATTAATAATGAGAGCGTGGCGACAGGATTGATGGCAACAAACACAGGTTATTTACCATGCTGTTATTATGGAAGGTGGCAGTCTATGTAGGCTGTAGTGGAAAGGTGATGCATTTGCAAAATTGAACAGAATTTAAAAATAAATTAAATTTCAGTTCATAAGATTTCTGTGCTGTAACTCTTATTAGTAATCTAAAGTACAACTAAAATTACATGCAAGTGAATATTTGTTTTCCTGAGATGTATCTTAAGAACAGAGGCAGACTTACCAATCATAACCTTCAGAAAAATAATCAATCAGAATAATGCTATCTTTATCAGTCTTGCCTAGATTGTCATTCTGGAACTATGTATGAATACTTTCAGATATGGGCACAGGTGGACTCCTATTAAGTCTCAGAACTCAAAAAAACCCCAAGTAGTTGTTTTAATTACAACCTGACTCATCCAAAATGGCATAATTCGTACCTCAGTGAGGATAACATTACTCATCTTTGTTAATGTCCCTAGTAAAGTTAATGTCATGCTTTAAAAATATCTGCTCTACTGCTTTATAGTGCCATATGGTGTGCAGAATTACGAAATAATAACTTTGATGAAAACACAAAATCTGTACACTCTAAATGATACCAAGTATTGTCATATGGATACAGACCTGCAGTGACACTGAATGGTACTGAAGGTCACTTCCATAAGAATTGCCAATAAGAAGGATGTGCTCATGAAGCTGTTTATGTAGTAAAAGGAGGTTTCTAAAGTGACTGAAATGCCTTGCCACATTACCTTGCACTTCAGCAGCAAGCCAAAAATGTAGATGGAGCATGAGTCAATAAAAGCTGTTGTGAATAATGGTTGTTGCTGCCTCTAGAAGAAACAAGAAAGTAGAGATAATTCCAGCAGAATAGATTAGGTAGAGAAAAGATGTATTTTCCATGTAAAAATAACTTACTATAAGTAAAAAAAGCAGTGGAACAATTACTCCAAACAAAATAATCGTAGTCTGTTCATTACAACCGAAGAATAAAATGGAGTACAAACTATATACAAAAAGGTTCATCTAGAACACATACCATGTGGCCATCACATTAAGAATTTATATGTAGATCTCTAAAATGAAGAGGAATATCACCCGTCCAGGCACAGTGGAAAGAAGAATAGCAATATTACAGCCATGACTGGTCAGCAAAATTAGCACAAGATGTAAACTGCAAGGCACAGGTATGTCTGACTGAGCCAAAGATCCTAACTTTACATTACAACTACTTGGAAGGTCCTGGATTAAATCCAAGTTAAGGGGGATAACACATGCACTTGGATCAACTATTTTCAATAAATGAGGTATAGTCTAAAATGTTTCCAATCTTTAGTTCTGCAGAAGACCTATTAGCAATGTAGCCTACACAGGAATCTTAATTTGAGTTCTTCAAATGAAGGATAATTGTCAAAGGTTCCAAACAGATAATATAGAAGATGAAATGAAAAAACCCAGAAATAAAGTGTTTGAGCAGGAAAATTTCTGTGAAGCTGGGAACTGCGTATTGCACAGAGGGAATATGGCTGCAATGAAATCAAGTATACAGTAGTTCTTTACATCCTTGTGAAAATCATGCATCAGTGTAAGTTATCTACTGTTATGAATAATTTCTAGTACTGTTAAATGGGACAGAAAGCCACATGTGGGCAGTGAAGAACAACAGAATTAGGTTATATCAGATACCACGGCTGGGTCATAATACCATTGGTTTGAAGCTACCACAGTGGTTGCAAGTTATTTCAGTTTCTTGCTATTTACCTAGAGTAGAGGATTTTGTAAAGATTAAGAGAAAAGCTCAGAGAAACATCTGCTGTTTAAGTCATGACATTTTGGTGGTGAAATAGAAAATGTTTGCCATTGGGGGAATAGACTTTTATCTAATGAATTAATGTATTTTAAGGTCACAAAGGTGTTATTTTTGAGAACTGTTTTCAAGGTCACACTTTTAAATTGCTATCTTTTAATTGTGTTAGAACTGTGTCAGATCTAAAATACTATTTCTGTGTGACTTAGTATGTTAGAGAACTGTTTATGTATTTACTAAATATTTCTCATGTTCGATTAACATTTTAAAAGAAATTGTTCATCTTTTTACCTCACTGCTATAGAATCCATTACCACAGCATTAAGTTTTTCTGGGGAAAACAAACCAGCAAAACAAATTGTTTTTATCATATTTTTTTCTGCCTGCAGTTTACTTGATTGGAGAACTCATTGCATGTTTCTGAGAGATATCACATACCTTGTAGGAAGGCTTTACTGAAGAGGAGAATGCCTTGTAGGGTTTCAAAGGATCTCTGGTGTTGAATACCCAATTTTTATCCAGTGTTCTCTCTTTGGCCTCATCTTCTCCACTAGTAGCAAAGGTTTTCATGGTTTTGTGCTGGACCTCGCTTGTATCTGATAGGGCAAACCCCCTGTTTGGATCAATCTATGGAGATGTATCACTGTAGAAGCCTGAATATGAAAACCGACCTCTGGTGTATGCAGAGTTTTCTATGAAAGATGTAGTGTTGCTTTGCAGTGGTTCTTGTGATATGGATAGTTCTGATCGGTTATTGGATGTATTACTTCAGGTAGCTCCCAGTGAAGTGCGGTTAGAGCTTGTTCAGTTTGACATAGATATTTCTTAAAAGTTTTTTTGCCTGGGTGATAGAATGTTTATTTTATGTGAAATGCTTTTATTTTCACTTTATTCTGTGAACGTATATCCATGCAAGTCACTTTACCTTTGTGTTTATAATAAAATCAAATTTTATGTTATTTATTGCATTGAGCTCATTTTTATTTTGATAAGTGTTTTTGAGGGGAACGAGTTATATATTTGGAGGATCAGCATAAATAATGATCGATTGACTTAAGTACGAATGTCTAAGCATAAGTAAATGCGTATTTTAACAAAGCAGAAATCAAGAAAATAGTAAAAAAAAAAAGATAATTTTGTAGAAGTTTGATGACTCTTCTTGTCAAAATTTGATGCCATCAAAAAGCATAACATTATCAAATGTTAGGACTGAAGATGAGCTTTTATTATGCTTTAATGTCATTCAGGTCATCATTGTGTAGAATTACCTATTATCCTGTATACACAAGGAACAATTTGTTGTCTGTAGCTGAACTGTGGATTCAGGATACTCTCAACAATGTTTAGAAAAAAGCTTTTACAAAAAGAATGGAGGGGGGAGGAGGGAATCCAATGAAAAGAACCTCAGCTTGTATTAAAACTACCTAAAAACAAGCAAACAAACAGGAACCCAAACAAAGCAGCGAGATACCTGCTTTGTTATTGTTTGTTAAACGTACCAGTTAAGAACTCTCTACCCCTCTGCTAAGTGATCAGTCACCTTTATCCTGGTTGTCTTGTTTGGAGGTTACACCTATTGCCCCCCAGAAATGCATATATCAATCAGACTGTTGAATTGCCTTCCCCCCTCCGCCCCTCCCCAAGGCTTTCAATTACTGCTTTAGATACTAGAAATACTTCAGTAAAAGAGTTCTTTGATGCTATTTGCCAAGTACCCAGATAAGCACTAGACTTAATAAATGAGAAATTAGCAGGACTGTGCTAGGCACATACCTTGCTTAACAGATGCTTTAACAGCCATTAGTTGCTGAAAGCTTCATTTACTATTTGCTCTATCGAGGTTCAAAGTACAACTACTACAAAAATTGGTAACTTATCTTTCTATAAAATATCTGCCATGTGTTTTCTTTTTGCATAATTAATGCTATGGGTACTTGGCACCCCCTCCTGGCAAAACCACTTTCATTTCCAAATGAAGAAAAAAGGGATCTCTCAGGGTTCATGAGCCAAGTAAAAGCTTAATTAATGCTAATGAAGTAAGTCCTAAATAAATATATTTAATCTACTGGTTTTATTTGTAAAGTCTTTTGATCTTTTCAATTGCTGTATTTTTATATGAGTAACTTAAAATCACATATGGAAATGTCAAGGCTTCATTTGATTTAATCATGATGCTAATGTGGCAAATGGCAGTAAAACTGAGAGAGAATTGTCTGCTTGAATTTATTCTGAAAACCAGAAATAAACAAGTACATTTTAGTGTGACATTAACCTTAGGTACGATTTCTTATTTTAAATGTAGGAGGGGTTCCTTATGGAACTTCTGTAACTCTTTGCCTTGATGAGGATGTTTCTGTGAAGAAAGGGAAAACTCCATGGTTAAGCATAGCCCACCTAGTTAAGTCTTTAAGGACTTGAACCGTAATTCTAGCAAATGCTGAAGTTGTGTCTTTCTGAAGGGAATGAGAAATGAAGGAGAACACTAAAGCTTTTTTATTTTCACTTCCAAAATTTTTTATTGCATTTCTAGATTCCCGCTGGGAAACTCACTGTGTCAGAGTCGGAGGATTTGAATGAAAAAGTGAAAAGTATTACAGAAAAAAAGTCACACAAAAATCTTTTCAACAGCAGCTTTTAACCAGCAGCTAAAGTTAGATTGCGTATTATGTTGCAAGACTGGGCATTCTGTTTTTTGGTTGTTGGGTTTTTGGGTTTTTTTGGGGTTGGTTTTTTTGGGGTTTTTTGAGGGGGTTTTTTGGATTTTTTTTTTTGTTAGATGAAATATACTAGATGGTCAATCCTGTTATAAAATTATATCAAAGCCACTTACTAGCATGCTTGCAAAAGCTTTCTGCTGCTTTATTTTTGATACAAGAACTGCTTTTTGTCAGAGTCATGGTGATCATGGGCAATATAATATTTTTCTTCGCATAAGAATTAGAGTTACCTAAAAGTCTTAGCTAAAACTGTATTCCTCCTAAACGGCTACTACATTGTGGATTTCCTCTTGGATGTCTTAAACTAGGATTGTAAATTGTACACAATTTTTGCCTTTCCATCTAAATCATTAAATTCAAACTATTCTTCAAAGGAAAAAGAAATACTAATTTCTCTAAAGGGATTCTACTGAACTAATTTTCATTTTCAATTATTAATTTCTAGGTGCCCACTACACTAAAATATAGATGAAGTTGGAGGAGAAGTTAAGCATTAAATGCACCTTCTCTAGTTTCAAAAAATGCTACTCAATACAAAAGCAGTTTTCTTAATCTCAGAGAAGGGGAATGGCATATATAGCCAGAAAATATAGGTGATTTTGGAAAATGGAGAAAAATAAATTTTACATATCAAGGTTGGATATATTCAATAAAAGTTTTGTGAGCCCTAAAGAGCAGAAAACTATGTAAATAGAAGTAAGGCTAAAATGAGTACAGAAGAATCATAGAATAGTTAGGATTGGAGAGGACCTTAAAATAATCTAGTTCCAACTGCCTGCCATGGGTGGGGACACCACGCTCTAAACCACGTCATCCAAAAAGAAGTGCTTCATCATTTTGCTTAGTGAAATGCAATGAATGTGTCAAAGGTAACTTAAAAAATATTAAGGATTAGATATTACTAGCCCTTTGTGAGAAGAGGTATTTGGCTGTATCAAAAGATGTGAAACAATAATGAGAAAATCATACATTTTGTAGGAGCATTATTTCTCTACTACTGTTTTTCATGTGGAACAATAAAAGGCCCAGCAGCTTTATAGTGAAAAAATTGAGAGGGGAGATAAAAGCTGTTTCCTTTCCCATTTCCCTGATTCTTATTCTATTATCACTGCTCTAGCATGGAGCAAGTGTTTGAATCAGTATGCCAGTCGTGTACACAGGTAGTTTGTTTTTCTATCCAGTATCATATCTATAAGTATTTTGTAAGGAAATATATTGGAAATTTGATATATCATTGTGCTAAAGAGCACTATATTTTCTCATATATATTTGTGTGTGTGTATTTATATACTTGCACACAGTCCCACAAAGACACGTGCACGCAATCAGAGACACACATGTTTTATAGGAGCAATCATCAGGACTTTTCCATGCAGCAGCCTGCAGAGATAGATGAAAATAGCAGTACATGCCTTAGACTATCATGTTGTTCAACATGTGTATGCGTAACAAAGCATATCTGAATTTTCACGCTTCTGTCTGTTAGCTAGTATTAACTTCAAGTCCAGTGGCTCCTAAAATAGGACTGCTGTGCTTCTTGTGTGAAAACTGTGTAGCTTTATGTAATGCAGAAACAAGAAAATTACATACAAGAAGTCTAAAATTCTTTGGAAATAGCCAACCGTAAAACCTAAATACACAGTTAATGAGAAGAGACGTCAAAATCTGATTGAACCTTTTGCTAAAACAGAGTGGGAAAGATTAGGTAACAAGTTTTATTGTGGACTATATTTTCATTTAACTTCAAAATCCAAAAACATTGCAGACTTACCTGTGTCTATGGATCGCATAATCACTTAGTCACTTCATATTTCATATTAAAAAGAACCCCAAACAATAGATGTACCAGGGGATGGGGTGGAAAATTTATCTTTATTCATCTTTTGGTAATGTAGTATGAATGTGAGTTTTATCTGTGAGATAAGAAAACCAGATATATTCTACAATCTATTACCTCCTTACCACCTAGGGTTATTTAAAGGGGAAAATTCAGTGTGGTAAGGTACCAAAATGTCAAAAGAGAATAGTATTGAGAACTGATGTTTCTAATGGATTGTGGTTCAGTTTCTAAGGCAGAGGTTGTTTTAGCTGATGGTAAACACGAATTTTATTTACCTTTTGTAAAATTTTTGCAGAAGACTTGCAAAAGATTTCTTTGTCCCTACAGAATCTACAGAGTGTGGCTGTAGAATGTCTACAGAGTTCAGCTAAGACCAAGCTGAAGGGATAAACCAATCTGGCAGGAAAAAAACCCTGAACTCTTGCTGTACAGCAAGGTTTCTCTGGCTTTTCTATTGATAGGTTATGTTTGCTGTATATTAACATTCATTTTCTCATTTGATACATAGTGTCCATCAAAAATAGAGAGAGTTTTATGTCAGTGGAAGTGACAGTGACTCTCCTCTTAGCAGGGTTGAACCTCCCTTTTCCCTTATGATATGTATCCTTGAAAGTTAGTTCAGTTGTTCCAGTGGTCAGGATAGGACATCCTGGCCAGACTAGGTCAATGTTGTCTTTAAATGTGCCAACCAGGATTTTACCCATTGCATATGGTAAAGATCGAGTTAGATGGTCCTTGTTGTTATTTAAAGGCAGGGAGAGGGGAAGGGTGAGGGGAAATAAACACCATAAAACCTGTATATACTTCGTGGATGATGATGTCATGACTCCCTGTTTTGGGAATGTTCATGGGATGTCATGAGTCCCACACATCTTTGGGAATGTTCAATGCTTTTCTATGCTCTTTCTCTCTATTTTAGCCAAGTCCTTCTTGAAAGAAAGATATTAAATTCCATTATCACCAACCCGTAAATGTCCTTGCATGGGTTTTTTTCCCTGCAATGGGGTTATGACTTCACCACTGTGTTTATGCTGTAGGTTCACAGCAGATTATACTCCTGCAGCACTGTGTTAAAGTGACTCGGGCTTTCATGTTGACTCAGCCTAAGCCAGACAGTGAAATACAGGGGACTGCTTGTGGATGTCTAATTGTGGGGACTGTATATTCACTGGCAGCTTCAAGGCCAGGACAGTCCTGGAGAATAAGGATTAAAAAGTCAGGTATACTGTTGGTTTGCAAGAGAAAACGAAGCACCAATTGGCAGGGAGGAAAGAAGGCTGAAGGACGCAGCAATCGACTAACACTTAAAACTTACTTCTATGCAAACAAACTGGTACTAGAAAGATCTGTTTTAAGCTGGTGGAAACAGCATTAATGAGGAAAACAGAAACCTGTTCAGATTGAAATATTTATCACTTTAGTTGGGGTCTAGGGTGTGGTGAAGTAGTACTACACTCATACTATTCACGTGCTCATGTAAACATGTTATGTGTATGTACAGAGCTTGATCAGTAGTGACTAAGAAGTATTGGTCATATAGATAGTATTGCCAAACTGTACATTTTTACTTCACCATTTATGGCAGGTGCCAATGCATCTACAGAAATAGAAGACAGAAGTGTTTTGTGTGGAAAGAAAGTAAACAATTATTTTCAAATGTTGCTTCACAGACTCTGAACAATCCCAAACAGAAATGCTATTTCAAGATTTAATCAGAATTTTCTCATTCCTAATGAGATATTTTAAGACAAACTGGCTTTCTTGAATTGAATGCCCTTTCTGTGTGAAGTGGCCATGGAGTCTGTACAGGCAGATGTCATCCACTAAAACATTGGCCTATCATAAAGACAGCAGAAGACTGTCACAGTGGAGAGACAAAGGCCCATACCACAGGACAAGATAAGCTGGATCAGCAATAGTAGCTGAAAGGACAAAGCTTTGTGTTAAACCCTGCTTGGGTTTCTCATGTAGAAGGCGCTCAGAGATAACCTGATCTACTTCAGTGTTTGAATAATGTACAATGATCTCAGAGATCATCTACCACTGTAAGAATAGTAGAAAATGTAAATATGATTTCATATCACGGCACTTTTAATTATGCCTTTTTTTTTCCTTTGGTCCTTGCTATTAGGATGCTACTTTCTTAACATTTTGTCAAAGAAAATAGAGAAAATTCCTCCTCTGGCACCCTGCCCAGGCAGGTAGTTAACTTAGATATTTTCTCAACTCCCAACATAGTCTTTTTACTTCCAGAGTAACTAGGCTGAAGATATTTAATTTTAGCTTCTGTTATGGATTGATCAGTCTAGACATAATTGAATGCTTGATATCAGTGTGAGATGAGTCTTTGAAATAGGAGAGATCATTTTAAAAGATTCCATGATAAGGGTGGATTATGATTTTATTATAAGTCTGTAGGAACAACCCAGGCATGTAAGAGTGACATTTCTGTCCACAGTCTTCCATGCTGGTTCATTAGTCAGAAGCTATCAGTAAACGCGAGGAACAAGGAGTGTGAGTTCCTGTTTATAGATAATTCTGTTATACACATCACTTACATATAAGTGAAGACCAAAGGGCTGAAGAGTCCAATCCCTCAAAAACATTTTGTACAGTGCTGCAGCCAGTGTAGTTCTTCAGGTAGCTCCATAGAGAGGGAGCAGTAGATCCAGACGATCAGCTTGGCAGTCTTACTGTAATCTTCTGTGCAATCACAAGTAATTATAAAGTAGCTTTTTTTATGGGTCATAGTTCAGATATTAGGTGCGATTGTGTTTACACAGCATATAGCACAACATTTGCACTGACGAGTAAATTGTCATGGGATTAGACAGAGTGTGAATGTACTGTACGTCATGATTCAATATCATTGGAAAGACAACATAATTAATGTCTGTCTAAACAAAAGAGGGCAATGCGTCCTCACTTTTATTGGAAATCAAGAGCATAAACATCAGAGTTATCATGGAGTTGCCCATACTCCTGTTCATGGCCTGGCTTATTTCATGACATTAGTAACTAATCTTACAGATGCATTACGAGTGCATCCTCGCTATTGTTTACAGTAGATTTATAAACTATCTAAATAACAATTAAATATAATAGCCTTGTAGATTGTTTGCAGTTGTTCAGAAACGATTGTGCTAACACATTGCTGTGATGCAGTGACATTAATCTAGCCAGGAGAAAAGTGGTGCTTCAGTTGTTCATTCTATGTCTGGAAGCTTGACTGCAAAAATAAAATTAACATATTGTAACTGAGGAAAAAAAAGGTGGTAATATGACATTGGGATGTATGCATTTTGAGGTCTTCGTGTTTCACACTGATCAACAGCTACTTCCTCTCTGCCTTATTTACAACATAATCAAAAGGTTTGAAAGCTTCCTCTGAGAAAATGCTTGTCTAAATCAATCACAGTCTTTAGAAAATTGGTACCTTAAAGAGTGAATATAGTTATTATTGCTTACAATTATAATAATTTTGTCATTATCTATTATTTGTTTCTTGCCTCATTTGCAATGTGTCTGATGATTTTGAAACATAGACCATATAAGGGTAGATTTTCATCTACTGTCATGCTTTGCTTTGGTAGCTGATGGTACCCGCTGTGCCCAGTATCTGCATAACTTAGTGGTCTGTGGAACTATGGGGTAAGAGCTGGAGGAAGTCAGAGCTGAACAGCTCTGAAAATTTTATGGCAGTATGGACTGACCTGCAAAGGAGAAAATCCACAGAGAGGAGATCAGAGCCATTCTGCACTACTGGAGACTTGCAAAGCAGATGTATTGCAAACTGTATCAGACATTTTAGTCTCCAATCCCTGTCTGTGGGAGCTCACAATCTAAACAGACTACAGATACAATGTAGAGGAAAGGGATATAACATAAATCTGCTTTGCAGTACAGTTCCATAAAACTTTCCTTGAAATAGTCATGCTGTAAGGTATGTGATCTGGATAGAAAATGAGTAAGATTTGGGGGGAAAAAAAAAGAAAAGGACTTTGAAAAAAGTCTGCCTAATTGTAACTGACAGAGTCACTAGCGAATACTCTAACCATCAAAAATTCACACTTATAAAAGCTTTATAAGCCTTTCCTGGTTTATATTATCTATTTTATAAGCCTTTCCTGGTTTATATAAAACTTTTCTGGTTTATATTACCCAAATTTAGTAATTCTCTTTGATTCTGGAGATTGCTGCAGGACCTGTAAGAAAGCAATCAGCAGAATAATCAGTCGCACCAGTGAAATGCATTATAACTGTTTCGGTAATAGTTTGCCATTTGCATTTTACTTGCCTCTCAATGTGTGAATGTCCCACTTCATCACCATGGAACACCTTCCACAGCTTATTACTGTGGTCAAGAGTGGCAGATACTGACCCTTTATCTTGCTACTTTTCCAACATGTGCAGTGTGTCCCTAGAAACCTGGATGCCCAATGTGATTTTGTATACAATGGATGTCACTTTCACATATATGGAACAGTGAATCGACACCTAACTTGGAAACACCAGTGTACAGAGCATTGTCACAGGAAGAATGGTGTTGTACCCGTCATCCTTACCATTCATGCAGCCTGTGAGCAGTTTGAGTGATGCTTGTGTCAGCACTTTGTTCAGTTCAGTTATGTTGAAGATGGGTGTTGAGTCTCCAGCTGTAGGTAGAAATACCAGTTCATCACAGAACACAGGAAAAGCCACCTCTTTTCTGCAGTCAGATAGAGACCCGAAAGATTTCTGTGGCTTACTGCAGCATGTGCCCTGTGGCTCTTGGCCATAGAGGAGCTCTGATACAGACCAGGAGGCTTGGATTGCCATCATGGAACTTCTAACAGGGTATATTAAACAGCTGTTCCTATATAATGCCATATGCCCAGTTCTTCTGGATGACATTAGAATGTGCTTTCTTCCCAAAAGGAGCATTTTTTATCTGTAGGAGGAAAAAAAAATAGCAGTTATACTGTTGTTGCATTGACACACACAACACATAATCTTAAGTACACCTTGTTCTTCAGTGGGAAGCTGATTCAACTAAATAAGATCTTGGCAAGGAAAAGGGCAAAAAGGGGTGCTCATCTTCTGTAGCAATGGGTATAATAATGGTCTGGCAATCTCAATTAAAGTCTGTAAGTCCCAGGGGCAGAGTAAGTAAAATCACAGATGACAAGAAAATATTTGTTCAATTTGGACTGGAATAAGGGAACAGACATTATTACACTGTGACTCTGAATAATGTAATTGGTAGCTCTATTAGAAAAAATGTGTCTGTTGGAGCTTTGGATGACACTAAACGGTGGTGTAGGAGATGCCAACCAGTTATTTATTTGTAATGGTAATGCACTGACAAATACTGTGGCTGATTTGCAATATTTTTTAAATTGGTGAAAACTAACTGTAAGTTTCTGAAGCAGAGCTATTTGTATATTTTTTCAGATCTGTGACCCAGAATTATATATGCTATGTAGGTAAATGAAGAACAAACTTCTTATCTTGACAAAGATTGAAAAACCACAGCCGAATAGTTTCCATGTGGATGCAGGGGTTTGCATTTAATTTCTTCCTGTAATCCAAAGTTAGTTCCAATATTATTTACAAATCAAAAGATGTCTGCATTTTCCATTAATTGTGGTGAAAACAGCAGTAGGAATTAAAAACACTTTTTTTTTCCCCTAAAAATCACTCAAAAATAATTTTAAAGTTATTTCATTTAAGATACTGCTTATTTATTTGTTTATTTAAGATCACTTGTTTGTGTTGAACTTTGCATATGGAGCATCACATTGGTCAGGAAACAAAGAACATTGACTTTTCAGGTCATATATGTATGCATGTGTATTATCATGCAATATAAACATTGCCAATCAAGTTTTGATCAATCTATTTAATTTCAAGCAATTTTTCCTTGCAACATTTATACGTGAGGGCTCTGTGCCACTATCTTCAACTGGGTTTTAACTGCTAGTTAACTGCTGGTTAAAGTGGCTATATGAAAGCTATTTAGACTGTACTTATATATTTCACTCCTTTAGCTGCTGTCTAGGTAGCATAACAAGTTATTTTCATTCTTAGGGACATGGTTTAGTGGTGGACTTGGCAGTGGTGGGTTAACGGTTGGACTCAGTGATCTTAAGGGTCTTCTCCAACCTAAGTGATTTTGCAATTCTGTTCTGTGATTCCCCCATTCCTGTGTGTTTGTTCCACCACATGCCCCAATATGGGAGAAATGCAGCTGCTGCATATGTCATGGGATCTTCTTTGTCTTCCCAGTATGAGGTTGAACTGCAAAATAGTGCTGTGCCAACTTAATATTGTACCTGAAACTGGAGAAGTCATGGTTTGATCTCTGAAGACCAAAGTACAACATCTGCTAAGCCACTAAGAAAACATTCTTTAGTTGACTTTCTTCTATCTAATAAATAGCTGATATTATTTGTATTAATAGTTGTTAGCAAGAAAACATATTTCATCTGGAAATTTTAGTGACTGATCTAACTAAGGGCAGTTGGATTTGGCCCTGGTTAATGTATGGCAAGACAGAAGACAGAACAAATGGTAAGAAGCAAGCCCAGATGGAAAAACATCTTGAAGCTTTTGAAGAATTAATTATCCAACTAATTAGCTGGCAGTCTTACAAGAAGAAGGGATGGAATTTTGCCGTATGCTTAGGAAGTGAAGAAGTCTGATAGCTATTATGCTAAGATGTAGCTTTCAGCCAGGATGATGGTGGAGTTAGCAGGTTAGCCAGACTGTCTGTGTGAGGCACAGGACAACACTTGTTTCTGCAGGAGTAAAAATACTTACCCCTCTGCATAGTGCAAAAAGTGCGGTTGAGTGGTCTGTGAATTTTGGGCTCTGGAGGCACCTGTGCTAGTCCAAAGAGCAGTGGACTGTATGTCCTTGCCAAGGTCACACAGGGATATAGCCAGAGATGGGCTGCCTGAAGATGCTTTAGGTTGGTGTCTTTAGCACTGTCATTAGCAACTGCCAGATTTCTGCAGCAGAAGCATTTCCTGAATGCCTGAAGGTCTCCTGGGCATAATCAGAAATTGCTTAGTCTTGTCATATAGTTCATATTCTCTATGTGAAAATTAAGGGAGACTGTCATGTTCCCTGGAGTATTAAGTAGGTGTGCTGAAGTTATTCCAGGTTGGAATAGTTATATGTTTAGTTATATGTTTAATAGTTTATATGATTGGTGGTCAGAGACTCTGGAATAATCTTGTGTTTTCCTCGGTTCAGACGTAGGAAACTCACCTGTACAGGAAGAGACCAGTGCTTGTTGTACAGATTTTTTTTTCTAACCAAAGGTATACAGATACAGATGCCTTCCTTGTTTCCTTACCTGCTCAGTAGCAGTTTGGTTGGCACCTTCCTTGAACTAGTTCTTTGTCCTGATGAATCCCTGTAATAACAAATCATGCCATTAGTTACACTCCACCATTTCCTTCCTTCAATACAAAATGCTGGATTCAAAGAATCAGATGAATCACTAATGGTTTGAGTTGGAGGGGACCTTAAAGATCATCTAGTTCCAACCCACCTGCCATGGGCAGGGACTCGTGCCACTGCACCAGGTTGCTCAAAGCCCCCTTTAGGTACTGGAAGGACTGGGTATTAACTTTTTCTCTTGAAAAGTTAATTTCAAGAGCTGTTAAAACTTGTATAAGGGTAAATCATGGCTGCAAAGCCCACTGACACTTGCATTTTGCATTACATATTTCTAGTATTATTGGTGGCAAAATGTATTTGTGCTGATGGTGTCAATCAGGAAGTCAGACAAATCTGCCATGCTCAAACTCTGGAGGATTCGTTAGAAAGATTCATTCATTATGTTAGAAAAATAAGTCCCAGGTATATTAACCATATACCTTCAGCTTGGGCAAAGCATGATATGGGTGAGTAATGTTGTTTCTAGACCCAAGATGGTGCCCTCTCATACTGGGGAAGAGCAGTGGCAATACATTATACCTACTTGGTTAGTGTTTGTATAATCTATTTTAAGAACTTGTTGCGTGGTAAGTTACCTTATCATATTCATACAAATATAAGTTTGTTCATGAGTAAGTTAGAGAAAGGAGTAATGCCAGATTGTTAAGTCTACCTCCTTCATGTCATGTTTGAGAGAAATTTCCCTCAGTTTGGTAGGTTTTCTCTGCAAGTGAGACTGATAATTGCTTCCAAGGAAGGATACAGATTTCGTCAGCAAGGGATGCATCTGTTTCTCTTCCACCTGAAGAGAACTGGGCTTTTGAATATAAGTACAAGTCTGAACTTTGATGTCTGGATGAATTTCTGGAACACATGCAAATATCTGATAGTGACTCACCCAACTGCCTGGGCTAACTGGCTGCTGGCAGCCTCTGTTACAGCCCCTGCTTTGATAGAGAGCTGAAAGGCCCCCTTTGCACACTCTCTACTTCTGTGCAGGGGTAAGTGATCGCATGGTGACCTCCACACAGCTTCAGACAAACTGCTGCTGCTGCCCAACTGGTGAGTGAAAAGCTTGTCCTGTCACTGATGCGCTACCCTGCAATCAGAGGAGTGATTGAGTGTGGATATGCCCATGCAGAAGGCTTCAGTGAAGTACCTAAAGGGAAAAAGTAGAGTATTTTTCTGTAATTTAACAGCTTTTCTCTGCCTGTAGTGTTGGAAATGATTAAAGACACACAGGGGGGCTCTCCAGCTATTGGCACTGGGTTTGCCGTTCAGCTGTGGGATTGGATGTCTCTATGTTTTCACAGCTGTCTGCCATCTGGAACTAACTGCTCAGACTGGGTGCTCTGCTTAAGACATCAGCCTGAAATAAAATCTTGTAATTGTGAAACATGTTGCAAACAATAAATAAGTGTTTTGGAATAAATTAATTTAGAAGAAGGTTTATGCAAAAAATAGTTGAGAGGCTGACAGATGTGGAAGAAGGAGAAGAATTAGTGCTGTAGGTAAAACATTAGACCAAGCACAGCCTCAAATTCTTCACACTTAGTCGAAATAAATGTGGTCATTATCAAGAATTAATCTGTCACTAAGCTAAAACATCACTGCAGATTTCTTTCATTAATTAGAAAAATAGTTTAAAAATAATTAAAGAAATGCTGTGTGTTTTCTTCATTTGTTTTAAGGCTTGATGTGATTTGCTGTGCAAAATCTCTAAGAAAACAAAAAGTCAAAAAATTTTTAAGGCCGTAGATTTTTATATTTATCCGCATTTACAGCATTATTAGATAAGGGTCTTAGCTAAAACATAATTTTAAAAACTTGGGAAATATGGTAAAAGAGGGTAAAGAGAAGAGATTAAAAAAAAAAAGTATAATAGTAATTGTTGTGGTTTAAGCCCAGCCGGTAACTCGGAACCACGCAGCCACTCTCTCACTCCCTGCCCTTCACCAGAGTTTACCTCGCTCCCAGAGGGATGGGGAGGAGAATCAGAGGAATGTAACTCCCACGGGCTGAGATAAGAGCAGTCCAGTAACTAAGGTATAATACAAACCACTACTGCTACCAATAATAATGATAAGGGAAATAACAAGAGGAGAGGATACAATTGCTCACAACCCACCAACGGATACCCAGCCCGACCCGAGCAGTGATCTGGGCCTTCCGGGTAACTCCCCCCAGTTTATATACTGGGCATGACGTGCTGTGGTATGGAATACCCCTTTGGCCAGTTTGGGTCAGGTGTCCTGTCTCTGCTTCCTCCTGGCTTCCCCTCCTCCCTGGCAGAGCATGAGACTTAGAAAGTCCTTGGTCGGTGTAAACATTACTTAGCAACAACTAAAACCATTGGTCTTATCAGCGTTGTTCCCAGGCTGAAAGTCAAAACCACAGCACTGCACCAGCTACTAAGAAGGAGAAAAAATGACTGCTGTAGCTGAACCCAGGACAGTAATCTTGATATAAGATAGCATAGCCTGGTTCCATTTTGTGACTTTTTCAATTTATTTTCTTATCATCATGCCTGAAAGCTGTGAAAGCATTTTGGGCACAAAGCCACAGATGTGTTCATGAGAATACCAGTCTGATACACAGTTAGCAACTCCTGTTTTAACAGTTTTGTAAGATTCAGTAGTTACAGTCAACATTTCTGTATTCATGATGTAGTAATTAGACACAAGTGTATACTAATAAAAGCCCTTTTACTTATTCCCAAATACCTGAGTGGAGACAGACTATCAAGGGAAGTTTTTGGTTTATGTGACATTGCCCAAAACAAAATATGCAAAGTATGTTGAACTCCCCACCCTGGGAACCTTTGGGCACATGTTTAGTTTTACTTACTGGGGTCAAGATTTTAGGCACAGGTATTTGCAAGGTTCTGCTCCAAGAATAATTTTTGTTGTTGTTGTTTTGCTCAATAATTCTTATTCCAGTATTGTGATTTGCTGTCTGCCTTGCAGTATTTGAGAGTTTAAGTCTCGGTTGTAGGAAAAATAGTAGCCTGAGTTCTCTCCCAGACACTTGCCCTCTTTTTTACTCAGTTTTAAAGACGAAATTGTGGCTCATAAATTCAGCTTCTATGTATTGCTGTACTGCAGCTAAGAAGCAGCAGCAGCTGCCATCTAAAATATAAAATTTCCACCTAGTCTTTGTGGTTTTGTAAGAAAAGCTTGGTTATGTATTTTAGTGCAGCATAAAGTAGAACTGTGAGGAGTTTTCTACAGATACTTTTTTCACCAGAAAGCATGGGTGGCAATGCTTAAACTGAGCAAGAAGGCTAAAAATGTATGACCCAAAGAAAAGGAACTTTGTGATTTTTCAGGGAGGAGAGAGCTTGACAGTTTAAGGAATTTGTCTGCTTCTGGGGCCTGGTGTAGGTTTTTTTGCATGTTTAGCTAAGGAATAGTTCCATTTCTACTCTTAATTGGTGGGATTGTGATAATCCACATAAAATAAAACCAGTATGAGTTTTCTTCCTAAAGTCACTTCACATTTGATACCACTTTTTGCAGCAGGAGGAGTATGGAGTGGTGTTGTGGCCACAGCAGGCAAACAGGAGCCAAGGAATAAGCAGGAGAAAAAGCTCATTTCACTGCTTGCTGGTAAAACCATAGTTGTTGTGCACAGGCTTCCTCTAGTCATAGTTATTTCAGAGGGATGTGAAGCCCAGACACTTAGTTGCTGGTCATTATTGTATGTACAAACGCTAGACAAAAGCAAGCAATATTGGAACAAAATTAATTTCAAACTGTGATCTATTAAAATTTAAGTATTTTTAGAGTTATGTATGAGGTACACTTGTACCATATAAATATTATACTGGGAAGAAGCATTTACAGTGAGCGTGCCTTTTAGAAACATCTTTCTTGGCTACATTGTTCTGGCAGTAATGTCATATGAGAGATTGCTTTTTGTGGCTAAACAAAGTACCTGTGCTTAGTTGAATTCAATACCTGGATTTGCAGGAGAGCAAGGAAAAGAGCCTCTTAGGCCACTACTAGCAGCCTTCACAATATAGTTGTCACTCCTATTAGAACTCTGCTGCTTGTTTTGATGTAGAAATCAACATTTTAGCTCCCACGCCTTTATTTCCTAGAGGTGAATGACTGAAATAACTACACATGAGCACTTTGGCACATTCAGGAATGGAGGGGAATGCAGTCCTGACTGCAGGGGTTAGGCAGCATCGTTTTAGGAAGTGTGCACGAAGCCATTCCTATCGATACAAACAGCAGTTTGTGGGCGTCGTGGAAAATGGCACCTCTTGAAACATAAAGAATAGTCAAAATTATAAATTACATTAAATGACTAACCATAATGGTGAATCTTTCTAAGATGTTTTTAGAGGCTCAAGCTTGAGGATATTGATTTTTCAAAATGCTGCAGGCCATGCAGAGCAATATTTGCCAGTGTGCCAACCCTAAATCTCCAATGTGCATTTACATGCTGTTTAGTTATGTGGAGGAAAATGAATAGTTGTATTTCATAAATATTTTGCAAAGGAACATAAATAGATAATTTTTAATGATCAGTATTATTCAAGCAACGAGCTTGAGACATTTGTGTGCTTGAGGCTTGCTAGGGAGAGAGCCACTGGGTGGCTTTGAAGTTTGTAAAGAAACTTAAAATGTCACAATCCATATGTTCAAGAAAAAAAATTGTTCTTTGTGGTAGATTCCAAAGTTGAAAGAACACGTGTCACAAATGATGGAGAGAAAAGGGAAACATTGGGTGACAGAGTAGACTAAGAGGATTGTGGGGATGTTCAAAGGGGGCTGAGAACTGTTTGAGGATGGAGACAAAGCCACTTTATGGAATAAATGGGGGATAAAGCCGAGGAAGCTGGCAATCAGTGGCACGGCAGTGAGCATTCCTTCAGAGATACTTACTTATCTGAAATGTGTCAAACGGAATTAACAATGCTGCTAACTAGTAATAACAGGATTAAAGACCTTTTCATGGTTCAGTCGTAAAACAAGTAGTTCGTAATCCTGTACTACTGTTTGATATTCAAGGATCACCTGCTACAAGCTCAGGAGTGTTGCGTCCCAACTAGAAGGAAGTGCAGCAGCAGGGCATGGAGACCTCCATGGATGGATAAGGAGCTGTCGAGGAAACTTAGAGGGAGAAAAGAAGCCTGTAAAAGGTGGAAGCGAGGACAGGCATCCTGGGAAGAATACAGGAATGTTGTCCGGGAAGCCAGGGACCAGGTCAGGAAAGCTAAGGCCCAGTTAGAATTAAATCTGGCAAGGGATGGTGAAAGATAACAGGAAAGGCTTCTATACGTACGTAGCAAATAAAAGACAGACTAGGGACAACATGGGCCCTCTCTGGAAGCTATTGGGAGAACTGGCTACCCTGAATTCGGAGGAAGCTGAGGTTCTCAATGACTTCTTTGCCTCACTCTTCACCGGCAAATGCTCTGACCACACTGCCCAAGTCTTGGAAGGCAAACGCAGGGACTGTGAGAATGAAGAGCTTAGGCCCACTGTAGGAGAGGATCAGGTCTGAGATCATCTTAAGAACCTCAGTGTGCACAAGTCCATGGGACTTGATGAAATCTATCCACGGGTCCTGAAGGAGCTGGTGAATGAAGTTGCTCGGCCACTGTCCATCATATTTGAGAGGTCATGGCAGTCAGGTGAAGTTCTTGATGACTGGAAAAAGGAAGGGGAAGGTGGAAGACCCAGGGAACTACAGACCAGTCAGTCTCATCTCTGTGCCTGGCAAAATCTTGGAGCAGATTCTCCTGGAAAGCATGCTAAGGCAAATGAAAAACAATGAGGTGGATGGTGTCAGCCAACATGGCTTCACTAAGGGG
>NW_009917342.1:10864-18117 GCF_000696875.1 Nestor notabilis | reverse complement strand
CCGCCCGCCGCCACAAGCCGGTGAGTCGGGATCACCCGGTGCCTCCTTTCCCCTCTCCATGATGTCCCCCTTGTCCCGCGGGGAGCATGTCGCTGGGCGGGATGAGCCACCCTCTCTGTCCATCCCCAAATTGCCCTAGGGATGCTGGTATGGGCGGCGATCCGCTGCCGGGAATTACGGGTGTCCCTGCCCTGCGGGAGCCACCGCTCCACGGGTTCCTCTGGGCATGTCCTTTCTGTGGAGCCAGGGAAAAACAGGCACCGGGACAAGAAGTGTTTACGGGAGGACACGGGATCCCCCCCCTTCCTTTAAAGGCAGCGGAGTTTGCAAAGAACCCCCCCGCCTGCTGTGCGGGCAGTGCCGAGAAGTTACGGGGAGACGAGGCTCAAGGCGTGAATCCAAGGCGCAGCAGAAGGGGGCTCTTTTCTTCCTGCATATGCCTGCCAGATCCCAGCACCTGGGATGGAGCTGCGAGCAGCAGGGACTGCTGTAGAGGAGCAGCGAGAGGTTCGGGGGACAAGGAGAAGACAGAGAGCTCCTTGTGCCGGGAATGTGTGTGTGTGTGTGTAATTGGGTTATTATATACACGCGCTTCACTGCTGTGCTATAAAATAATGACAGAGCAAATGCCCGTAGCAACCCAAGGGGATTAGTTTAGGTTCCGTCGATGGTTTTACTATCAGCTCTGTCATCTGAGTACTTTCTAACTTGGCTGCTAAATATGCTGTGGGCTGGGGCTTGGCACAGAGCAGCCTTGGCCCCCAAAGTGCTCGTGTTATTCCAAATGACATGTCACTGCGCTTGGCTCCGCTTGGCCCCTGAGGAAGGTGACACTGAGCTCTCGGGTGGTGGTACACTGCACCCCAGTCACCACACTGCTCTGCGGGTTCATTCTCATCTGAGTGCAGACAGAGGTTGGCTGGGAGGGCAAAGTTCCACCTGTGGAAAGCTGGAGACTGCCGGTTCCTGCAGCATGTTTGTTGGGCTCGTGGGTGCTTCATGCTCTGCTGTGTGCAAGCTGTGAAGCTGCTGCTCCTGCAGGGACCTGCTCAGCCTCTGGTCCTAGTCTTGCTGCCAGCAAGGACCTGTGTGGGATCCCCAGGGAAGGGAGAGCCAGCCCAGGTTTCACACTGCCTGAACTTGGGTCTGGTCCAGCTGTGATGTGCGCTGTTCATCTCTTTTTGCCAGTGCTCACAGCTGCTGACTGACTGCGGAGGCTGCTGGGGCTCATTTGCTTTGCCCAGTGCCCCTTAAATGGGGGGAATACACCAAACTGCTGAAGAGCACAGAGTTAATGCAGGGGTCCAGGTCTGCTCAGGCTCCTGGTCTGTCTAATCCACCACCATGCTCCTGAAGAAGGTCCCCTCAACTGGCAGTCTGCTGCCCAGAGATGGTTTCTTCCTCATCCCAGGCTAGTGCATTGTGAGTACTAATACTTTCCTCTTGGCCGGAGTAACTACAGATGATGCTCCTTCAGGTACGTTTTGTTCAGGAACACCTTGTGCTCATGTGTTTCAACAGCCATGTGGAGCTCAGGGTTTCAGATCAATGTGTGTCACTTGGGCTTTGCAGAGATGGTGGCTGCACTGGTTTGTGATTGGAGGTGGACAGATGATTTCCTAGCCTTTCAAATAGCAGGTCTCTTATCCCAAATAGCTACCCTTTTGGGTTCCTTGTCTAGTGTCAAGGCCTCTGAAGGTTATTCTACTGCCTCTGAGATAAAGCCAGCATTACAGTGGTTGCTCTCACATATGACGTAACTTGACAGCAGTGTGCCCCATTCCTCTCCCGGCTGGGATGTGGATGTCAGCACAGAATGGCTGAGGTGGGATTGCTGGGCTGACAGTGCCCTGTACATGTGTTTCTGCCCTCAGCCCTTCTCTACTCTCTCTTACTAGAGAGCTCTGCCATGCAATTTCATGTTCACTTCTCTGGCTACTTTGAGTCCACTCAAAGAGATGTTTCCCTGTGTCTTAACAGCAGCTGATTTCCTGTCTGGGCACCTTTTGTTGTTGAGTGACGAATGAGAAAGGAGCTAAAGGGTAGCTGGGTAAAGAGACTCATGTTCCTACAAGACAGATAACAGTGACTTCCTCAAGCTGTGCTAGTAGATGGGGTGGACAACGACAGCACTAGGTGCAGCAGGATGCTGCACTGTAGCTATTCAGTTCTCCAGTATCAAGTCACAGCAGCAGTAACTGAGGGGGGAAAGAATCGAGGGCTAAGATTCATTTTAAAGCCAGGCTACAAAGGGCAAGTTGCAGAAGGACCTGTGTTCTTTGTAGCAGATCCTGTAGATCTCCTTCATTTTTACATTAATGCGTAAAGAAAGAAAGAGAAAACTGAGAGCAGAATACAGACTGTGTCTGGTGTCCACTGTAAAACTTGAGAACAAAAGATCTGCAGTCCTCGGGGCAGTGCACGCGCAGACAACGAATTCCTGCATTGCTTTCAGTTCCCCGGGGAAATCAAAGTCAGTCAATTTGCTGGGAAACTATCTCTCAGTGGAGAAGTGCTGGGCACCCTCCCAGCTGCCAGAGTAATCTCCTGGGGGCTGTATCCTGCAGGTCTTGCCCTGAGCCCAGTAGGTTCCCCCTTGGAATCACAGTACTGCCTTCCCCAGAGCCCAGGAGCTGGGAGGCCGCCTGGCTTGCTCAGGGCTCAGGCAGCTTCCACAGGAAGGGTTTGATTTGCACTCTTTGGTTTGGCTATTTAAATACTGCATGAGTGTTGGGTAATTTTAGGCATGTTTATCCTTTGCTCTGAGACAGACCTGAGACACATGTAAGCAGTTATTCTCCAGTGGGTTTGTTGTGTTTGTGCTTCTTTATGCAACACACACGCACACCCTGCATTGTGGCAAGGCTTGGAGTGTGCAGCTGGCAAAGCAGAATGGGGAGAGAGAAGAGAGCAAGGAGCAGAGAAGCACTTTGGGGAGAATCCCCCACTACAGCTTGTGCTGCACTTTACTTGCTAGCCCCATGTGTATCCTGCCCTGGCACCGTAACTTGGGGGCTCAGCAGAGGAAGGGGGCACTTATTCTTTTCCTGCAGGGACTTTTCCCACCAGAGACACTGTCAGCTTTTTCCTACTAATTCCAAATACTCAGACAGGTAAATGAAGGGTTCCTGGATATTCTTACAGTAGGGATGTCTCAGCCTGTAATGTGAATGGCTGTATGTGCTGAGTCTGCACATAATTGTCCAGCAAAATGAAAACCAGAGCACTTCATAGGTTCACTGAAATCCTGATGCAGATGAGACCCACAAGGACAGATAGGTTACCAGACCTCCTCCTCTTAGTGGGAATTGGGCAGGAGAGATATGTCACCCTCTGTGAAGATCAGCAGAGGGGGAAAACCCCACAGACATCTCCAGTAGATTGGGCAGGGGAACAGTGCTTGTCTTGTGGTTTGGAGATCCCAGCCTGCACATCTGAGCAGCATACACTCCCTAGGGGTAGAAAATCTCCCCATAGCTCTCGAGAGGGCTGCACTGTGCCAGGAGACTGTACACAGTGAGACATGCCCTGGCTACTGTCCTTGGGCAGTGATAGCTCATTGCTCACCTTAGCTTGGATGTAATTGCACAGTGGACAAAACATCCCAAACCTCTTCCTCCTGTACCTGGAGTGTGCCACATCCTACAGCGGTTTCTTGGCTTCAAGGGGACTTCTAGGTCATGAGATTAAGGGCTCTTGGGACCTTTTGCTCTCCTGGCATCCTGGGGTTTGTTTGCTTTTTAAGTACTTCTGTTTCTGGCAAACTGTTGCTTGGGTGACACCAGCAGCTTGGTTGTGGTGTTGTTGATGGACTGCACTCACAAACTGTCATGTAATTAAAGTGTCTGATAATAAAAATAGTCCTGCAGTGTTTATTCATTTGCTTTCTCTTGTTACATCACAGCCTGGGTCTTCTCATTCTGCCTGTGGGCATAAACATTTGCAGTCCATAATGTTTCATGTTCCGTGTTGCTTAGGAAAAATAAACATTTTCCTTTTCTCGTTGCCAACAACAACTGCCACCGAATAATCCGGAAACAAACTGTCAGGCACCAGGAGGTAGTGCTTGATGGTGCCATGGAGTATGGGAAGCAAGCAGAGGGGAACCTCCAACTGTGTATGCATGGCCAGGCGCTGCGGCACCTCCTCTTTGGCCTCGTTTAGCCAAAGCTTGGCCTCAGCCTTTGCGTTCTCCCTGCCTCTGTCTGCATGGGACTGCAGCCCAGCATGAAGGAGCCAGTCCTGTAGCAGAAGTGTAAGCAAAGAATTCATAGTTAGAGGGGTTGAGAGACTCTGCCTTGTTCTGGGGGAGGCAGGGTCAGTAAATCTGGTGGCTTTGCCTCAGCATTGTTTCCACTGAGTTTCTATTGTTTCCACTAACAGTGCCCTGACCAGGAGCACGCTTAGCTCGGGGTCTGACCAGACCAGAAACATTATCTTTTTCTTGCCATGAAATTTCATCTGCAGCATTAACACCTCTTGAGGCCAGTCTGCTTCTGGGACACAACCTGACTAGAGTGGAGCTGGCTCCAGTTTTACCACTAACCATCAGCTGTAGCTTCACTTTCAAATCCACCCCCTGCAAATCCATGCTGAGCTGAGAGGCAGGCTGGCCACAAATCTGGCCATGGTACTCTGCATCAGGACGAACGACAGTGCTGATCTCAGGCAGCAACATTGCTGCAGCCTGTTAATGCAGTGTAGAGCTCCTGGGGGACAGAGCAACCCACCAGTGGACAGATGCGGTGAGAGAACTATCTTACATGAGAACTGCAGGAGAAAACATTTCTACTCTCCTTCCCCATGGGTTGAACCAAGGGCAGGAGTGCTGTGAGTGCAGGCTCAGAGGTGGGAGAAGGATAATGCTATTAGCCAAAGAGGCAGCAAATACCAGTGCCTTGACAAACACTCAGTAACAGAGCAAGAAAGCGACGAGAAATGGAAAAGTAGCAGCAGAAGGACAGGGAGGTGGGGAGAAAACCCGTGAGATCATCCCCTATAGAAGAAGAAGCAGCCCCCAATGACAGGGGAGATATCCAAGACTGATTTGATTCGCGTTGTAACTTGTCCAGTCACTCCTGTCTGATGGGGAGAGGGGGGTCTCCTTTTATGTCTGTGCTGCAGAAGCAGGCAGGAGCTCAGATAATTAGGTGCACAACAGAGGAGACAAGTTTAAGTTCAGGGCAGACAGCTGAGGATGGACCCAAGCAGAGGAGAGCAGTGGGTTTGTCGGTACCAGGCACTAGCCTCACTCTTGGGGTTATTCTCCACTGTAGCTATGCTGTTGTAGCTGCTTCTCCTCCTGGGAGGCTCCGGAGGGCAAGTGCTGCCCAACACGATGAGGTTAAAGATGCTCCTGGCTCCTAGGGATGGCTGGGACTCTTCCTGGGAAGCTTGGCTGGTGCTCATCTGGCCTCAGCAGACCAGAAGTGATGGCTGTTTGTATCGCAGCACTTGAGGTCTGATAAAGCTGCGAGGAACTGAGTGGGCAGCCTGTACCTCTGCTGTGGTTTCTGCTCTCCCATGGGATCTGTCCTTTGCTTCCTGTTCCCTCTCAGCTTTTTGGTCACAAGGCTGAGGAAAAGGCACTTTCTTTGTGAGGAGCTGTGGCCAGCCTGCAGTTACAGCCCTCTTTGTGTATAGCTTTGCTCCTCTGCTGTCCTCGCTGCCCTTGAACCTTGGTTTCAGGCAGCCCCTCTGCACTCATGTTGTACAGACATTTTACTGCTCAGTCTCTATTGCAAAGCCCTGGCCTCTTCCCTTGGCTAAAATCTGTCTGCTCCCTGCACAGCAGGCCCCCTGGCTGTGGGTTATACTGGGAAGAACAGTGTAAGTGCACACACTAGCTAGAGACTCTGATCTGGCTCTGCACTCAGCTGGTCTGAATGCCTGCCTTGGGATGCAAGGATTTTCCTTTGCTTTTGTCTTCAGTAATCCTTTCCCCTCTGGTGGTGGGACGTGAGGAGTGAGGATGCCCTGAGTTACGCAGCAGCCAGTGCCCTCCTCATCCTCTCTACACAGGCCTGTACTAGCTTTAGCAGCAGCACAGCCCTAAGCAAACACCTAAGCATACAGCTGGGATATTATCCCACAGCTTGGGAGAACAAAGCAGGATCTGCCCAGGAGAGGGTGGGAAGGATGCAATGGTTAAGTGAGAAGACATGTTATCTAAGCCTTCAGAAGTGCCTGCAGCAAGGTGTGTCCAGCCAAGGAGACCAAAATCTCCAGCCTGATGTGTCTCCTGAGCATTGTTTGGCAAGTGGTTTCTGCCTGTCACATTTCCCCTTGCTGGCTGTGCCTGCAGTGGCATTTTCCAGCCCTTTCCTGCCATGGTGCTAAATGTCGGTGCAGTGACGACAAGGAGAAACTTACTGTTTGTCTAGGGGCACAAGGGGCACAGCAAGCACACCGGGCAGCAGGGCAGGTCTTGCCTCCTGCCTCCACCCAGAGCCATTCAGAGGGCCACACTGTGTCCCCTCAGGGATGGGTCTTGGCACGGGCAGGCAGGCAGGAGCAGGGAGGGTCCTGCCTAAGGCAAGGTGGGCTTTGGATGGCTGGAAGCTGGGATTCATGCCAGTGACCTTGAGCTAACCGAACAGGAGAAGGAAAACCCACCTCTGTCTGCCTTGAACATGGGATCCCTCGGGGTGAGGAGACAGGCAGTTCCTCCTCTCTGTGCTCTGGCTGGGAGGACAGTGATAATCTCCAGTTTATGCCAGTGCCCCCAGCCAATAAGGCAACAACAGACCTTCCTGGGAGACCAAGGGGATGTGGTTACTATAGCCAAGACAAAAAAACAGGACTAAGACCATCTGGGTCAGCTCAGCCTGCTCACCTACCTGGGCGACTCTTCAGGGTTTCGCAGTGCTCCCGGTTCCACAGTGAGGGCTCTCCCCAGGGTCCACCTCCACTCTCCCCATGTGCTTCAGAGCAGCTGTCCTGTACTTCCAGGTCCTGGGAAATGAGATACATTCATTACCCTATGTCCTGTAGTGACAGGACCTGCCTCTGGTGCATGTAGGAGCAAGGAGTGGAGTGGTCCTCCAGGCTGGGCTTTGGTGACACAGCTGCCATTATGTGCTTGGCAGAGGGTCTCATCGGGGCTGGAAGCAGTGTGTTGGCCAGGACATGAACATTATCAGCCTCTCCTGCTAGCTGTCCTTTGCAAGCAGTAGCTGCCAGCCCCGGCAGGGTGCCAGGTGACTCCTAAAGAGCTCCCCTTGGAAAGACAGATACCTTGGAGCTGGCTGGGC
>NW_009917342.1:6395-10833 GCF_000696875.1 Nestor notabilis | reverse complement strand
CAGATCCCTGGGAGCTGTCGGGGCTCCAGTTTTCAGCAGGTGCAGACTCCCTCGGGACAGGCCAGCTCATACTCCCTCCTTTCACTAAAGCACTGGATGGATTCTCGGTGCCATGGCTGGTGGCTTGGATAAGCTTTGCTGTTTAGGATGTAAACGTGTTTCTCCTTTTCACATGTTGATGGTGTGGTTCCCGTGCTGTGGGGAAGTGTGCTGGGACACCAGGATTGTGTCGATGGTTTCTAAGGCAAAGGCTGGCAGCCACCAAGGGTGTCAGGCTGGCTGGGGAGGAGAAGCCAGCAGGCTGGAGTGGTGACAGACGCACACCGAAACTGCACATTATGTGACCTCCCTGGCTCTGTCCATCTGTGCATCACTCAGAGGCACAGGGCCACTGCAGAGCTGGGAGCTTGGTAGCGGAATTAATGCCAAGAGCTTCACACTTCATTCCAGCCCGCATGAATGGGCTCATTGTAGGGAACAGAGTGGTGGCAGCATGCGGATTACACGGCATCATGGCAGCCCTGGCATCATGCCATCCTGACCTTTGTGTCCCCAGCAGGGCAGCCTGGAGAGCTGGCCAGGAAGAAGCTCTTTGCAGGGGAAGGAAGGGGACCCCTAAGCCCCAGGTCCTCACCCTGGAGCCCTGTGGGATGGAGCCTGCTTTTTTGTTGTATCACTGCTGCATCTGAGCTCTTCTGCTGCTCAAACACCTTTAAATTTGCTTACACAGAATCGGGCAAAAAAAGGTCTGTGTTTGGACCTCTGGCTTGGTCAGCATGGTGGGACAGGAAGCAAGCACCTCTCACCCCACATGCCTTACTCAGGTTGGGGATTACACTTGGGTCATGTTTCATGGTGGCCCCATAGTCCTGCTGTCAGGTGGGGAACCAGTGGAAGTCAGCTAATTAGCACGAATTAATGTTGCCAAGAGGAGCTGTGCTTTTCCAGCTAATCTGGGGAAAGCCCAGGTGATCCTGCCCCATGCAGGGTCACAGGTCAACTCTACTTGTGTCCAGGAGGGAACAAAGGATGTGGGGCAAAGGGGTGGAATTTACTCCCTAGTGATTTGTTTCATTCTTGAAGGGTCTGGTTCTCATCCACAACTTGGAAAAGCATTTCCTGCCAGCCAGCTGCCAAGGAAAAGTGGACCAAAAATAGCCCAGTACTTATGGGGTGCCATGGAATGACACAACACAGTGCCTCCCAGGTGTGACCTGGCTTGGAGCAGCACAGCCCAGGGAATGGAGGATGCTTGTGGGGAGCATTTGGTGCCCTAGTAGCAGGGGAACAGCCTCAGGCAGAGGTGGAACTCACTGCTGCAGGACTGCTGTGGGTGGACATTCTCCACTCTGCATCAGGACATCTTTTCCCAATCACTGAAGTTGTGGCTTCACTTTCCCCTTTTAGGACGTGTCCCGAAAGCATCACACCTGGAAGGAGCAGAGTCCTTGGCTGTCTTCCTTGGTGAACGCTGTGGGGACTGGTGTGCCTGTGAAGGGCTTCCCTGTGAGTGCAGATGAGCGGGCAGCGCGCTGGAACCCGCCCCGGTGCGGCGTTCCGGACCTCCCGGTGCTGCCGGACGGACAGAATGGGCGGAACCGGCAGAAGCGATTTGTCCTCTCCGGTGGGCGCTGGGACAAGACCGATCTCACCTACAAGTAAGAGAGTTCCAAACTGGGACTCAAGCTGGTTTACTTCTTTCCCCCCAGACCTCTCAGGCTGATGGCCCCAGAAGCACGGCACACTTTGATGTGACCAGAGGGCAGCCAGGGAAGAGGGGAGCCACACACTGAACCACCAGCAGCATTGCACCCAGCACCTCCACATGCCCTCATGCACACACTGCATAAACACAGCTGCCCACCCACCCCTGGCCAAACACATTCTGCACCACGCCTCCATCAGTCCCTTGTGCATCAACACCCCTGTGCATTCCCTTCCCTACATCAAACCAAGCTGAGACTCCACCACCAGCCTTCTCCCGCTGTGCCTTTGCCCCCACAGCTGCCCCACCACAGGCTCACCTCACAGTTTATTTTACAAAGGCCTTTTTATTCAGCTGTTATTGATGTTCCCATAAACACAACTTCAGTGTGAAGTTTTGCCCATATCACCTGACACATCCTCAATTGTGAATCTGCTGAGCAGGCTTGGAGGAGGGTTGTGCTGCCTCCCCAGTTGACCACATGGACTTGAGTGGAGAAGTGAGCACACTTGTATGGACCTTGACAGCATGTAATTCATCTTTGGTTTAATTAAATGCAGGAGACAGTTCCTCATAGTATTAGGAGCCTGTAGGTAACAGAAAGGTGTCTTCATTTTTTTTTGGTCAACTGTGTTCAAGAAAGAACTGCAACAGAGACTAACACACCCCATCACTGGTAATGGAAGGGAAAGAAAGCTCCCTCTGTGGCACACCTTACAGTCTGCTTTTGTTATAGGAGGGCAGAAGATGTAGGAGCTGCTCTGAGTGAGCCCAGTTTCCAGGGGCATAAATGCAGAGAATGAGAAGTAGAGATCACATCACACCACTTGCAGACATCTCTGTGGGGTGGACTCATGGGGGATAGACCTGGAAAATGCTGCTGCACTTCAGCAAAACACAGCTCTGCAAAGCTCTCCAGAGAGCTCACCTCTGGCCCACCAGCCAGAGAGTTTCAACACTGACAGGATTTGTCTGTTGCACATGCTGCTTGGAAGGGGGTGCTGGAGCCGTGCTCATATGGATTGGAGATGTTCTGGTGCTGAGGTAGAGTGGCACTGATCCTACAAGCTAGTGTCTTCATGACAGAGCGTGCTTGGGACAGCACATGATGCTCTCGTCATCCAGTGTCTGTTGCCTTTCAGAATCATCAGGTTCCCGTGGCAACTTGTAAAGACTAAAGTGAGAAGGACCATTGAGGAAGCTTTGCAAGTCTGGAGTGATGTGACACCGCTGACCTTCACTGAGGTGCAGGAGGGACGGGCTGACATTGTCATTGATTTCACAAGGTGAGCATGGTGGGCAGCAGCACCCTCCTCACAGACAGAGAAGACCCCAAGCTTCTAACCAGAGTGGAGGGCCACCAGCACACAACTTTCAGCTCATGTTTCTGCTTTCAGAGACTGGGATATTTTTGGTTTTGGTACTTTTTGTCAGTTGTGGCTGCATGGTGGAAGTGCAGCTGTCCCATGGTGGCTGTGCACAGCGCCGTTACTGATCGTTCGTTAATTTTTGTGGTACATTTACATTTCTCTGCCCACAGGCTGTTTTCTTAAGCGTTTGTTTTGACTTTCCATCTTTGGATCCTCCATCCTGTCCCTTGATGGAACAACTTAACTGTCTGCCCAAAGACAAATATAATTTCTTGGTTAAATGGATCTTGGCTCCTGGCCTGAAATTCACTTTTGGCAAAATACGCATGAGGGCAAAGACTTCCCTCTGCTACGTGTTTGCACAGAGCTAATAAGGGCAGTGGAGACAGTCCAAGCAGTGATGTGATTTGCATACTGTATATTTGCCTGTGCCTCCCTCAGCTCTCTGAAGTGGCTGCATCTCTCACCAGTTTCCTTCATTAGCCAACAGAGGGCTTGGCGTGAGTGAGGACATGAGGATTTGGCTGGGTTTGCTGCCAGCTGCCCCTCTGCATCCCCCCACCACTCAGTTGTGTCAACTTAATCTTAACTTGAGCAGTCACCTCCTTAATTCTTCAGGCTCTACAGTCAGCTTTGGGCTGGAAGTTGAACAGGGGGAGGAGGGAAACATCCCTGAGAAAACGTAAGACCTCCCCAGGGATTGGTGTGACCAATCTCAGCTTCCTCAGTGCCCAGAACTGGGTTTGTGGCAATCAGAAGGACTGTGAGCAGTTGATCTGGACTTGTAGGATGATCTTGGGTTGGCAGTGAGAGCTGCTGTTCCCTTGCAGTGGCTCCCCACCTTTGGTCATACGATGCTGTTCACTGCAGGTACATGGCTGTTTATCTGAAGTGCAACGTGCCTTCCCTCCAGGTACTGGCATGGAGACAACCTGCCTTTTGACGGGCCTGGAGGGATCCTGGCACACGCATTCTTCCCCAAGACACACCGTGAGGGAGATGTCCATTTTGACTATGACGAGACCTGGACGATTGGGAACAACCTGGGTACGGTACTGTTTTAGGGGGAGCTGTGGATGGTCCAGGATGCTTAACAGTGCACTTGGAAACGATTCCCTTGTGGTGTGAGCAGGGACCCTGTAAAACTGAGAGGCAACAATCATTTTTGTGGTGTACACTGGTGTCTTCCACCACTTACAAACCTATTGTTAGTATTCAGGTCTTCCCTTGTTATCTTTCAGCCAGAGCAATGCCTGTGTCTGGCACCGGGATCTTGGCGTCCCAGTGGGCTCCTCCTGTTCCTTGCAGGGGGAACAAGAGAGATGATGACTGCCACTGGGGATTGCATCCAGCATTTGCAGGA
>NW_009917342.1:0-6364 GCF_000696875.1 Nestor notabilis | reverse complement strand
TAGAAATAAAGGAGGGAAAGGATGAAGGAAAACTGGCTCAAGCATGGGGTGACACAATTGTCTTCCAAAAGACAGTCTCAGCCCCAGTCTCTCATGTGCTGTTCACCATCTGCTCTCAAACAAGTCCATAAAGGGAAACTGCGCAGGCTCCACCTCTGTGTCCCTGTGGCCTGGGAATGCTCTGACCACACCACCACATCGAGTCAAGACTCTTTTTCTACTTTTATTTTTTTTTTCCCTTTTGCTAATAATAGATCAAGCTGGTAGCTCTGTGCTGGGGCACTCAGAGTCTAGTGTCACAGTATCTCATGAGATACTGCAGCACCACCTGGGACCACCTGTATCAGTGTCCAAAGCATCAGTTTCTGCAAGACCCACCAAAATTAACTCAGATGAGGTCCTCCTCCTCCTTCCCTGTTTATCTGCAGGGGCAAAAAACAACCACAACGCCCAAGTTAACCCCCTGCCTCTCTCTCTTGTTTCCCAAACAGTTTGCCCATGTTGGTGTTCAGGGCTCAGATGGGCTTCCCAGAAGTTGATGTCATTGTCAATTGCACATCAGCTTGACTCTCTGCATGGGGCACAGGACCCTGCCCATGCTGACCCAAAACAAGAACCACAGAGCACCAGACCTCTCTGCAGAAGCATTTCTGCTCCTGAGGAAGGGTGGGCTCTGCCTTTTCTCACCTTCTGCTGGGGCTGCCTGTGTTGCTGAAGAATTTCCTGCATTCTCCCACAAAGACAGTGTTGGAGGCAACCCAGGAACTTAAACCAGATGCCAGTTCCCATCAGAATCCAGCCTTATTCCATAGCCTTTCCCCCCCCACCCCCCACCCCCCCGACATCTTCCATAAATAAATATTGTAAAAGCTCTTTGCAGCTAATTGCCATTTAATATGCTGAAAAGAGCTTTACAATATAAACATGGATAAACCCTTGACAGTTCTGAGTGAGAAGGGGAAATTCTTAGCCTCATTTTACAGGTAGGAAACCAGAAGTACAAGGAGGGCTGAGATGTGCCCTGGGGTCACCCTAGAGCTGAGCAGGACACGGGGCTCCACATAGAGGGCCTGTGAGGGACACAGATATGCTCCCAGCACTGTTCCTTCAGGCGTACTGTTGTTCACCTCCCCCTGACAATCTGACAACAGCACAGCTGATCTGCCAACACTGGAAAGCATCAAGTGAGGAGCCTGCCAAGTTAAACAACAGTGTCTGAGAGTTCGTAATAAATCACTGACACAGAAATCCCACTTTCTCAGCTGACCTACATGTGTCGATTTAATTGGGTCAGTGCTGTGCAAATTCATCAGTTCAATATAAAGCTAAACAATAATAGGGGCTCACCTTCCCCTCCACCCTTCCCAGGCATTCCTCCCAGCTGCATCACCCCTGCCCCATCCCATCCCATCCTATCCTGGTGCTGAGAAGTGACCTGCTCCCCTGGAGCCAGCGGGGAAATCCTGCTTGGAGCAGTGAGGCTGCCTGACTCACGTCCCTGCCTTTCCCATCAGTTGGGCTGCAGCTTGGAGAATTTCTGGCTGAAAGAGAGTGAATGAATAAGCTGGGACTTGTCAAAAACCAGCCTCCGCTCATAGGCTGTGCTGCTTAATGTGCTTGTCTTCCAGCTTTCCCTGAAATCTATCAACTTCAAAAAGGATCCATTAGAAGCTAAACACCACTTGCCAAATGACACATTTTGCCACACTGAAATCCACTTCCCCACCTCCCCCTCCTTTTCTAGATGCTCGAAGGTCTTGTATTCCTAAAACATGATCTCCCATAAATCTACTTCAGTCTGGTGAAGAAGGCCCAGGCCTTGACACTGGATAATTTTTTACGGACTTATTTCTAAATGTCACCTTCTTGACACATTCCAGTCCACACACAAGCAATAAATGAGCTCCCTCTGCTGTCTGTGACAACAGCCATTAGCAAATTTTAATCCCGGAGGGTTTAGTGGACATAATCTAAATGGGACCTGATGCACTACAGCTGTAGATAACTGCTGGGTGGACAACACCCAATCTTACCACACCTCCACCTATGTCTAGGAGCCAGACTTCCTTCTCTGTGCAAATCTCTCCTTTCCAAACGTGCACAGAGCATTCTTTTCTTCCTGCTAGCCGATGAGGTGCAGGAGCCCCTGGCGACAGAATTGCAAATTACCAACATGCCCAGGCTAATATCTGAGTGTATGAATTCACTCAGGTGCTCCTGAGTGAAAACAGTGGGTCCATTAATTATGCCCTTTTACTCCTTAGAAAAACACAAACACGGCGTAGAGCTACATAGGGAAAGTGCAGGAACAACAACCTGGGAGCACTGTAGTGAGGCAGATTTCTCTTTCCCTGTGTTAGAATCCTACAGCAATGGCTGGTAATTGGTAGAGGTGAGCCTGGGAGGCAGGCATCCCACACACAAGCAGGCAAAAGCATCTCCCATCTTTTCCCTTTGCAGGCACTGACCTCCTGCAAGTGGCTGCTCATGAGTTTGGCCACGTCCTGGGCCTGCAGCACACGGCTGTCTCCAAGTCACTCATGTCTCCTTTCTACATCTTCCGCTACCCGCTGAGCCTAAGCGAGGATGACAAGCAAGGTATCCAGTACCTTTATGGGAAACCCAGACTGGATCCTGCCCCAACCCCAACTCAACCAGCAGAGCTGCCCCAGGCAGGCCTTGAAACCAATGAGATCACCAACGTGGAGGTGAGTGAGCAGACTGTGTGTCCTCCTTTACCACCACAGCTGGGGCTGTCCTCACCAAGAGGCCAGCAACAGGCTTACATGTGGTTTCGTGTCTGTCTTCCACCCATGCGTCGAGCCCAGGTCTGGAGCCCACACTGGCACTGCCAGCTGGGCTGGGGTGTTGGAACTAGATGATGTCACGGTCCTTTCCAACCCTAGCTATTCCATGATTCTATGTGTGGGGAGGGAATCTTTGGGCAGCACATGCCCAACCAACACTGGCTGAAAGCGGGACAGTTGCCTGGGTATGGGGGCTTCCCATGCACTGAACCAGGAGGGCTCCCAGGAGCCCCTCACCTGACAGGCTGTGCTTTGGCAGGTGGTGCAGCCCAACGCCTGTGACACAGCTTTCGACGCCGCATCCACCATCCGAGGGGAGCTGTTCTTCTTCAAGTCCCGCTATGTGTGGCGGCTTCGAGCGGGAAAGCTGCAGTCCCCCCCCGCCACTGGCAGGGGATCCCCAGCTCTGTCGATGCCACCTTCGAGGACCCTCTGGGCAATATCTGGTTTTTCCAAGGTAAGAGCTGGACTGGGATCAGACAGCTCAGAAATGCATCTTCTTTACTTAGGGGTATTCAGGACCCAACAAGTTCCTGGGAGGATAAACCTTCTGGGCATCCTCAGCAATCCAGTGATCCTTGTTATTTGTTTCTTTCTCTGTTTAAATTTTGTAGCAGATATTGTCACTTTTATACACAGCCACAATATCTCATTCTCCCCTGGAACACAAACATTTGTTTTGAGGCTTTGCCCTGGCAATGCTGCTGGCAGAAGGGCTCCATCTTCCTGGCTGTCCTGGTAATCGCTGCCAGAAGAGAACCTCAGGCAGCTTCACTGGTTGTGAAACTCCTGTGTCTGTGTCCCAAGGCACTGCATCTTTTCTGCTCCTCAGAGACCACGAGCATGTGGAGCTTTTCTAGTGCCCCAGGACCAAATGAGCCTACATGGAGCCTGCGTGCAGAACCAGACAACCTCTGGCCACCATAGGGATTAAAAACCCATGGTGGGGGCAGACCTCCTCCTGGTCTCCTCTGGAGTTCAAGGCTAACAATGAACAACGAGGCCAAAACAGCTCCACTGTTTTCTTTAATGCTCTTTCCAAGAGTAAATTTAATAGCAAGGATGCAGAATGAGGAAGGTACCCAGGTGCCCTGGGTGTGCACACCCCGTCTACACACCATGAGCACCAGAAGGCACATCATGGGGCTCTGCAGGCAGTGCTCCTGTGTAAACAGGTCACTTAGCACCTGACGTGCACACAAGGACTTACAGTGCTAAAATGGCAGGCTCCTACCATGAGTTAAAATGAGATAAGGGGAAAGTATTACATGCCATAGACTAGTTACAGAGCTTGCCATTTTAACCTTATCTGGTAATAGGCTTCCAGTCTCTATTTCAGCTTGGCAATTCTTCCTGGTTTCTGTAGCTTGCTCCTCTACAGTTGCGTGCCCCCTTTATGCCTGTGCATGCCCACATATGTTCTCCAAGCATGGAGTTTGCAGGGTGGAGGCTGGTCCCTCCAGACAAGTCTTTCCTTGTAACTTCCACAGATAGAGAAAAGGCAGCTGCTATAATAGTCCTGCTCATCCCACCACTGACACCCTCTGGGTTGGACTGAGGTGGGAAGTCAACTCTCTGCACTGATGGCATCTGTCAGTGACAGTGTCCATGACACTGGTGGGGTTTTTGCACAGCTTCCCCTGGGAACTCTGCCAAAGCACCAGCTCCAGTTGTGCAGTTCACTGCCAAATTATCAGATACAAAAAGAGCTTCTGACCCTTTGTCTCCCTTTTCTGTCCCCTCACCAGATTCTCAGTACTGGATTTATGATGGTGAGAGACGGGTATCTGGTCCCACTCCAATTGTGGAGCTGGGCCTCCCTGCATCCCCTGTGCAGGCAGCTCTGGTGTGGGGGGCTGAGAAGAACAAGATCTACATCTTCGGTGGAGGCAACTACTGGCGCTTCCACCCTCACACACGCCAGGTGGACAACATCTACCCTCGGACCATGGCTGACTGGCGCGGTGTCCCTCAGGAGATCGACGCAGCTTTTCAGGACGAGTTTGGTCAGTGCAGCAGGGACATGGCCTACTCTGGGGTTTTATCATTATTAATTGCAACATTCAACAGTTAAGTGTCCGATAGAGAGAACTCAAACTTTGATAAAGAAATGGTTTCAGAGTCCTACCCAGATGTTACTGCTCCTGACAGAGAAATTTATGAGAGGACAGCAGAGATGCTTCACTTCAGCCTCAGCAGCTGTCCTGAATGAACAGCTTTTGGTATTGCCTAGTTCTCCCAGATATGTCCCATGCTGAGTGAAGACAGTATGTCAGTGCCACAGAAACACTGCAGACAGGCAGGGTGCTTGGGATGACAGGGGCAGTGACTCTCTCTTTCCTTCAAAAGGATGCCATGGAACAGCTCCCCACTGCTTCCAGAGCCTAAATCCCAGGGCTAGATCCCTACAGTAACAGATGCAGCAGATCTTCAGAAGCTCGTCACTGGTCCTGTTCAGATCCTAGACACCCTCTTCTCACTCAGGGCCAGGTCACCACATGGGTACCAGGAACCACCAGGAACATAAAATAAAATTCACACTGTTTATTCTCCTGTCAAAACTAAAGCAGCGTGAAAGAACAGTGTAAGCCACAAGCCTGGGTTCAAGTGTGATGAATCTAGCAGTATCTCCTGCCTCTTCCAGGTTCTCTTTTGGTACTGCACATGCTGCAGAGCATCAGCTAGGGAAGAGCTCTGCGCCATGCAGACCCTGTCTGTTCTAACCCTTCCTCTACCACCCACAGGTTTTGCCTATTTCCTGAGAGGCCGAGATTACTGGAAGTTCGATCCAGTGCAGGTGAAGGTGCTGGAGGGCTACCCACGCCAGATCAGCCAGGACTTCTTCAGCTGTGTGCCTTCCTCCAACTCCTTCAGATGAGGGGGATGCCTGTGTCCTCCACACTCCCCTTTCATCACCCCTACACCAGTAGCCACAAAGCAGGTTCTCTCTGCCATTACTGGCTTCCTTCCAGGCACAGCATCTGACACAACACGTCTCTGTCACAAGTGACAAAGTTTGCTCCTCTCCAGTTCCAGCAGCCCCAGCTTCAGTTGCTATCAACGTAAAAGCATCTGCCATGTTCTTTGCAGGCAAGAGCAACCACTAAATCCTTAACATGGCCATGCTCTTCTAGCAATAGCACCCCAAAAGCCATCAAGCCAGCCTGGAACAGGAGTACACTCTCCTAAGTAACCTGGACCCCATCCTGTAGAGCTCATCCCATGGCATTTCCTATGTTTACACAGCTCACAACAGCAGCCCTTTGCTGCACGGGAGACACTGGCCAGGAAGGAGGGTTTCCACTGGGACACTCCCTTGGTAGCGGCCAGAGGCTTTGAAGGACACTGACTGTACCTGCGGAGGAGCGCAGACGTGTGGCTGCTGCCAGGGTCACTTCACTGGGACTGCAGCGGTGACCGCCGGACCCTGCCGCAGCCCTACCCCCGGTTTTATGTTGTATGACTAGTACGCGTTAGGATTTTATACTGATTTGTATATAGACAAGGCCCCCCCTTCCTTCCACGGTGCTGGGTGCCAGTGCTGGACACTGCCCCTT
>NW_009917341.1:0-558 GCF_000696875.1 Nestor notabilis | reverse complement strand
TTTTCCCTTAAAATCCCCCATTTTCTCCCCAGATCTGGGGATTTCCCCTAAAAATTCATGGATTTCTCCCAAAATTTCATGATTTCTCCCCAAATTTAGGGATTTCTCCCCAAATTTCGGGATTCCCCCTAAAAATTCAGGGACTTCTCCCCAAATTTGGGTTTTTCCCTTAAAATCCCCCATTTTCTCCCCAAATTTCAGGATTTCTCCCCAAATTTCGGGATTTCTCTCCAAATTCCAGGATTTCTCTCCGAATTTTGGGATTTCTCCCCGAATTTTGGGATTTCCCCTAAAACTTTCAGGATTTCTCCCTAAATAAGGGGATTTCCCCTAAAAATCTCAGAATTTGTCCCCAAATTTTGGAATTTTCCCTAAAAATTTTGGGATTTCTCCCCAAATTTTGGGATTTCCCCTAAAAATTCACAGATTTCTCCCCAAATTTCAGGCTTTCTCTCCAAATTCTGGGATTTCCCCTAAAAACCTTGGGATTTCCCCTAAAAATCTTGGGATTTCCCCTAAAAATTTCAGGATTTCTCCCCAAATTTTGGGATTTCCCCT
>NW_009917340.1:0-1430 GCF_000696875.1 Nestor notabilis | reverse complement strand
CGGTGCGGCAAGGGCTGCCCTTGGGGACAAGGGACCGTGTCACCGCATGGCATGATGCCGCACAGGGCTGTGGGGTCGCGGGGTGCGGGTGGGAAGCGATTCCCTGGCCTGGCCCATGGCCAAGCTGCCGGCATTGGGAATCCTGTTCTCTTGCCAACAGCCCCAACGGGATCTTTAATTACAGTCGTGCCGCAGCTCCACCGCTTGTGTGGTGGGTACGAGGGACAGGGCTGTGCCCTTGGGGTGCTCTGGAGGCACCGGGGGTCCCTCAGGTCTGTAATGCAGTTCGTCAGGTTGGACCCGTACCGCCGCCCCGCACCCCCCGGTTTCCCTCTGGGTGCGGGCACTTCATTAATTGTTAACAAAGAAACAAGCTTTAGGAAAGGTGCTTGACCCGGGAGCAGCCCTGCGGGATCACCCTTCCTTCGCCTTTCACGTGTTGGATGAAGTCTCCTCCTGGCCATGCTGTGGTGGCCCCGGTGGCTCCAGCACCGCACCATTCCCCTTCGCTTTGGGGTGAAGTCCAGCAGGCACAGCTCAGAGATGGGGTCCCCATGCACCCCTGTCCTGTCCACCCTGGTGTGCCCTCAGGGCAGGCCTATCCCCATGGAGGGACCCCAAGGATGCTGATAGTGATCAGAGCTGCCAGGACCTTTGTGGTGCCTCATGGTGCCATCCTTGGCATTCCCAACCCATGTGCCAGGGCCAGCACCTCCACTGGGGATAAGGGGAAGGCAAAGCAAAGTGGGCTGGATATAAAAAATGCCATGAAAGGGGAGCTGGAGGAGCTGGGGTGCAGCAGAGGTGGATGGATTACAGCTTTGGCCGTAAATAAACCTCCATTTCCTCCTGTCTGGAGGGATCTCTGCTCACCAGGTACCTGCTAATGCAGCCACACTGAGATGCCTGGTAAGGGCTGATGCCACAGGGGCTGCTGTGGTTGGGAAGCCAGAGCTGGCTGGAAAGGGGTTGGGCTCAAGGAAGGGGGGGGGTCCCATTCCGGGCAGGGGGTTCACCCCCACCTGCAGCCGGCGCCGCTTCTCCTTTCTCTTGTGTCAGGCTGTGATTTATGGCCCTTTCCCTGCCCTGCTCCCGCCTCCTGCCCCCTGCAAAAAATAATAATCCAGGAACAAAGGAGGAAATTGGATCTTCTCCCCCACGCGGCTCCGGCCCCGCGCTGGGAACCAGCCTTGTTTTGACGTCGGTGTCCAGTTGGCAAAGGCGTTTGATCTCAGGAGGAATTCCTCCTTCCTCGCGCTGCTCGGGAGCTGCCGGCGCATTTCGTGCCGCCCCGGTGCCCCCCAGGAAGGGTCCAGCGCGATGGAGGCGCCGCTGGGGCTCCGTGAGGATTCCGGGGTTGGAGCCAGCTGCATCGTTGGGATATGGGTGGTAGCGATGATCCTCCTTTGGCTGGAGGGTGATTGAGCAAC
>NW_009917339.1:0-2691 GCF_000696875.1 Nestor notabilis | reverse complement strand
CGGGGGGGTCCATGGGAGGCAATGGGGGGGGTCCCGGCTCACTCCAGTGACTGCAGCATCAGGAGCTGCTTCAGGACCTTGGTCTGACTCGTCTCCCGGATCTCTCCCGCCAGGAACATCTCATCCACCACCGTGTAGACCTGCAGGAGCAGCCCCATGGAGGTGGGGCAGGACCCACACGTGTGGGGTGGGGACCCCAATGCAGCTCCCCCCCCCCCAAAAAGGTGGGATGGGACTCGTGGTCCCCCCCCCTTGGCCTCACCTTATAGAAGTTGAAGACCAGGTCGAGCTCACAGACGTTGTGGAAGTACTCATTGAGGACCTGGGGGCATCCATGGGCCATCATTAATGACCATCGAGTCATTAATTAATGCTAATTAATTAATGATCATTAACATTAATTGATTTATTAAGAACAAGTAATTACTGTTAATTAACTTATTATTGGGTGTAGATTAATTCATAAATGGCCAGTAGCTAACATTAAATTAATTATCATTGATTAACATTAATTAATAATATCGTTAATTAATTTACTAATGGGTGCAGATTAATTTATTAATGGCCATTAGTTAACGTTAAATTATTAATAAACACTAATTGACATTAATATCGTTAAATAATTTATTAATGGGTGTGAATTAATCTATTAATGGCCATTAGTGAAACTTAAATTATTAACTGTTAATTAACATTCATAATAAACTTTAATGGTCATTGAAAAAATTGATGTTATTTGTCACTAATTTCTAATGTCAATTAATTATTAATTGATGTTAATTAATAGCCATTCATGTTAACTTATTAATGACCATTAACGATAATTAATGCACTAATGACAATTGAGTAAATAGTTAAGGGCAACTAACTAATAATCACTAATTAATGGTTATTAATTAACTAATTTATTGATGATCATTAATTTATTAATGAATTTTAATTTATGAATGAATTTTTAACTAAACCCATGAATTTATTAATGATGAATCAGTTAACGTTAATGAATTTATTAATGACCATTAAGCAGTTAACGTTAATTAATAACCACTAACATTAATATTTAGTGGCAAATAACATTAATATATCAGCGACCATTAAATGCCATTAATTTATTAATGCCTGTTAAATAACGTCAATTAAGTTATTAATGCCCGTTAATTGTTGACCATTGATTAGTAACAATTAAGCACTATTAATGACCATGAATTAGCATTACCCAACAGATTAATGCCCATTAATTAGCGCTAATTAAGCTCACCTCCACGAAGTTGTGGATGGCCTCCAGGTAGGCCAGGTTGTTGTCGGTCACGTCCACGCAGATGCAGAAGTAGAGCCCCGCGTAGCGCCGGTAAATGATCTTGAAGTTCCGGAACTGAGGGAACACGTGGGAATGGGACTGGGAATACCGGGAGCAATGGCGGCAATGGGGGGAATGGGGGCAACGGGAGCAATGGGGGCAATGAGGGGAATGGGGGGAATGGAGCAATGGGGGCAATGGGAGCAATGGGGGCAACGGGGCTCATCCCAAGCTCCATCTTTAAGCCTCATCCCCCGCTCCGACCCCAATTCTCACCCCGTCTCCGAGGAAAACAATGGGAATAGGGCGCTTTGGGGCTCAAATCCCGGGATGTGGGCCGGTACCTCCACGAAGTTGGTGTGTTTGGCATCGCGGACGGTGACCACGGCGTGGACCTCCTCGATGAGCTTCTGCTTCTCATCGTCGTCGAACTGCATGTACCACTTGGCCAGGCGGGTCTTCCCGGCCCGGTTCTGGATCAGGATGAAGCGGATCTGCCCCGGGAAGGGGAAAAATGGGATGGGGGGAGGAAAAAAGGGGGAATGGGGGGGCAAATCTGCCCCATCCCCTCTACTGGGGGGGATTTGGTGTCCCTGCCCCCTTAATGTCTTATATGCCCCTGATATGTCCAATACGGAGTCTTATATGGCACCTATACATCCTATAGGGAATCTTATATGCCCCATTTATGTCCAATATGGAGTTCTATATACCGCCTATATGTCCTATAGGGAGTCTTATATGCCCTCTCCATATCCAATAAGGAATCTTATATGCCACCTGTATGTCCTACAGGGAGTCTTATATGCCCTCTCTATATCCAATAAGGAATCTTATATGCCACCTGTATGTCCTACAGGGAGTCTTATATGCCCTCTCACCGCCTATATGTTCTATAGGGACTCTTATATGCTCTCTGTATATCCGATAAGGAATCTTATATGCCACCTGTATGTCCTACAGGGAGTCTTATATGCCCTCTCTATATCCAATAAGGAATCTTATATGCCACCTATATGTCCTACAGGGAGTCTTATATGCCTGCTATATATCCTATAAGGATTATTATATGCCCTTCTATGTGTGCTATACGGAGTCACATATGTCCTCTGTATATCCCACAGGGAATCTTATATGCCACCTATATATCCTATAAGGATTACTATATGCTTCTCTATATGTGCTATACGGAGTCTTATATGCTCTCTGTATATCTACTAGGGAATCTTGTATGCCACCTATATACCCTATAGGGGTTATTATATGCCCCTCTATATGTGCTATACGGACTCTTATATGCCCTTTGTAATATCTAATAGAGAATCTTACATGCCACCTATATATGCTATAGGGCTTGTTATATGCCCCTCTATATGTGCTATATGGACTGTTAC
>NW_009917338.1:14599-14828 GCF_000696875.1 Nestor notabilis | reverse complement strand
AGGAGGTGATCCTGCCCCTCTAGTCTGCTCTGTTGAGATCTCACTTGGACTATCTGTGTGCAGTGCTGGTGTCCTCAGCGTAAGAAGGACATGGAGCTGCTGGAGCAAGTCCAGAGGAGGCCACGAGGATGATCAGGGGCTGGAGCAGCTCCCATCTGGAGCCAGGCTGAGAACATTGGGGGTGTTCAGCCTGGAGAAGAGGAAGCGGCGGGAGCCTCCGCACAGGCTG
>NW_009917338.1:0-14353 GCF_000696875.1 Nestor notabilis | reverse complement strand
GGGGGTTGGAACTAGATGATCTTAAGGTCCTTTCCAACCCAACCCATTCTATGATTCTATGATTTTGAAATACAGTATGACATTTTTTTGTAATGGGTAATAACCAGAAGTTGTTACTGGACTAATGACACCAATTGGCTGATGATTTATTAAAGAACCATATGTTGCCATAATGTTTTGAAATGTTAGTGACTTGTGTAAAATGTGAAAAGAAGCCTAAGGAAAATCCTCACACTAAGATACCCTCTGATGTGGAGTAGCAGTGTGTGTCATAGGTTGACTAGCCGCCAGTAAATGAGGAGTGATGCACTTTTCCTTCCCAGTCTGGAGACGAATGACTGAGAGAAACACATGACTGATGAAAACAGACTGGAGCATTTCAGTGACCTCTGGAAGACTTTGTGGGTAGTAAAGAAAGGGACATATATACCTTTAAAACCTTTAGGTCTGAAATAGACATCTGGATGATCAGAGCAGGTTTGCCAGAACCGAGATGTGCTGATAGAGGATTTGTCATCTTTTAGAGGCAGCAGTCATGAAAACCTCAAATTAATGGCCAACATTTTGGTTTTCTCTCTGCAGTCTTTGAATGTTGTTTTTGCTAAATATTTTTTGGTTTTAAACATTATGTCTCAGTAAAATTAATGGAAGAAAAGGTCTTTCATGTTTGTAATGATTGAGAAGTTGAGGTGCTCTTTTTCTGTGCTTTTATTTCAGAATAAATATTTTTAATTGCATTTTATCAAAACATCACATTTCAAAAAGTAGTAGTAGTAGTAGACATTATTACAGTCACTCACCAAAATAAAGGTTATTAGAATTGTATTGAAAGTGGGTTTTTTGTTTTCATATACAGAAAATGCAGTTTGATGCAGATCTTTGTTACTAATACAGACTTCTAACAAAAAGAACATGATTGTACTTTTCTTCCTATGTGCCAACTACATGTAAGTCAAATTCCTCTCTAGTTACACCACTGAACTTTAGTAACTTCATCTTGTGCAGACAGAAAGACCCAAAGTAGGGTGAATGTACATACTACCATATCTAGGCTTTTGTAAAAATAAAAATGGATGTCTGATGAGTAGAATCGCAAAAAGTGAGAATATTTGTAAAAACACTTTACAACAATATACTTGCTTCATTTATATTTTTCACTCTTTTACCTCCTTCCTCTAAATATATGCGTAAGAACTTCAGAAAAAAATGCCTAGCAAAAATAGTTAAAAACTCATTAAACGGTACAGCACCATCTAGCCACATTTGGGGGGGGGGGAAAAAAAGGCATTGAAATTACGTGCTTTTATAGTTCCTGCAGCGACACTTGGCTATCTTTGCATGTAATATTCCTATCATCTTTGGTCAGTGTATGTACATGCTCAAGATTAAACAAGTGCTCAGTGCTCATGCTGTGCAGGGGTGAAAGACAGGTATGCTTCCACTAAAGTATCTGAATTTTTTTACCTGCTCACATCAGGGCTGAATTTGACTTTCATGGTTCAGAGGTGAGTCTGGAAGCTTTACAGACACCAACATCTTTTGACTGTGTTCAGTTTCCACTACCTGTAATTTTGGGGAGTTACATTGTGATACATCACCTGTGTGTGTGTAACTATGTTCAAGGTAATGGTCTTTGACATAAGCAGTGATCTCAAGTCTTTTGAGTGCCTTCTCCTTCACTATCAAGAGCTCAGAAGATAACAGAGATGGGTGTGGAAAGAGAGTGGGGATATCTGGTATGAGCTTAGTTGGAATGTCATCATACAAATAGCATATTTAGCTGTTTTTACTCTTTGGCTCTGTTCTTGCTACAGGACAAAAGCAAATTGAGCTTCAGAACAGTTGTGCCATTAACACAAGGGCTGGTTTCCTCACTCTGCTGACTGTTTTACCTCAGACCTAACACCCACACCGTACTACAGCTGTGCTGTACTTAATCAAGCCTCCAATTTACTATGCCCAGTTACACCCTGCATCTGTGGTGTTTGAGCTGTACATTATATAAAGCAGGACAGGAATACTTCGCACTACTGAAGTTTTCAGCACTGGTGTAGCTCTTGGGGAAACAACATGCTTCCCTCCCAGGGAAAGCAAGATGCAAAATCCGTCCTTTCTAACAGAACTTTGCGAAGTTCCTGCCAGTAACCTGAGCGCTTCTGAACCCTGACAGCTGAGAAGAATGCCACAAATCCCTCTGGTGTTATCAGTGTTCAAGTGCGGTTACTCTTGCCCTGACCCTTCACTACTGCTTTTGCTTTTCTGATGTAACCTATCTAAGGGAAAAATGCTGAGTAAGTGTGTGCAGTGCTGCTAGCAACCGCGAGTTGGTGCAGAGAGTTTTGAGTGAGAGGCAAGAAATTCTTATGGTGGGTCACAAACCTCCTTTCAGCCTGGCACCAGCTGCTGGTTCCCAGCAGCCATTCCTGTCTGCAGCTGCTTGGGTGGAGCAGCACACGCAGCCCGGAGGAATACACAGTTCTGGCAGATCTCTTCTTAGAGAATTTGTTTCCTTCTTTGTCCTCTTTTTCATTTAGTTGGTAAAGCCTCTAGAGCTGCAGACTGAGTATATGCAAGAAGGGCAGCAATTCAGAAAACCAGTATGACAGCTTCTCTGTAAATGTTTCCTTACTTGGTTTTGTCCTTCTGGAAAGAGGTTTTTTGTTTTGTTTTTCTTTTGTCTTGTGGGGTTTGGGTTTTTTTGTTTTGTTTTCCCTTCTGGTTGGTTTTGGCAGTTTTCCAAAGGAAAAGGGAGAACCTGTTTGATGCTCAAGCACTTCTTGGAAATGGAAGTAGTTACAGATTATGTCAGTAAGAATCTCTGAAAGGTCCTTGTGGGGAAGATGTCCCAGCACTTCTCTGTGTGCACAAATGCCATCTTGCACCTCTTTGGAAGGGTACAAACAGTCACAAAAAGGCTTCTCAGAGCTTCCTTTCTGATCCCCCAATCCTATTCCATAAATAAGATACAGGGGCTCAAAAGAGACTGTAGAAGGGGTGCTGTATGGAGCCATAGAGGAACCTGTGCCACTGTTTTGTCAGCACAGAGTAGAACATTACTGACCTGCTACAGCCTGAACAGAAAAATGTCCTGCCATACTCTTTCCACTGCACAGACTGGTTCATAGTCTGATTGATTGATGGCAAAGGCAATATCTAGCTGTCTCACTTTCCACCTTAAGAATGAGAACTGTGAGAAAAGGAATTGCAGTGGCTAGCAATGTAAACTCACTGTAAAAATGCCCTCACTTGCCTCCCGCAGCTGGAAGTGTCTGTTTGAAAGCTAAGCGTGGAGCTCAGTTCAGTTGTGCCAAGGAGGGTTCCAGGAAATGTGGCAATGAGCATCTAGATTTGTCTGGCATACAGCTAAAGCGGGTTTACATCAGAATTGTGTGCAGAGGCAGTGAATAATTCAGCTCACTGCAGTGTTTTGAAGCTTTTAAAGATTTTTGCAAAATAGCCACTGATGACACTTTTTGACATGCCTTTGTGAAGTAAGGGTATTGTGGGGTTTTTTAATTTACTTTGTTTTGTTACTTATTTTGAAAATCACCTTTGGTATTTTAAAATGGTGTGTGCTGTACTGCCAAGCAGATCGTTATGGGCGTTTGGTCCTTTCTGAACCTACTTGCTAAGAATTGTCTCTGCCGGCCAACAGGAGGCACTCCTGCATTTGGGAGCTAAGAGCTAATTAGACCAGCTAAGGCTGTTCTGGTAGCTTGCAACTGTAATACTGCCATTGACAAGGCTGCAAGATCTCTCTGGTATTTTTTGCCAGACTTCTTCATCTAGGGTAGGAGATGCCTGGATATTCTTCTTAAGAACCTTGTAGTCATGCCATGCTTAGAATAGAGAACTGGACATAACAGGCTGTCACACAGCTTTTGTGATGGTGTAATTGACCCATTACTATTGATGCTGCTATAGTAATGTCAAAGCAGCAAATCAGCAAGCAAGTCTGACATCTGTAGCAGTACTAAAATCGTAGTGTGACTTCTGAACAAATCACCTGCATCAGGCAGCAGCAGAAGGTTGGTTCAATGTATGGTAGAGCCAGTACTCTGCTTCCCCAGCCTACCTCCGACTCCAGTATGTAGGAGTCTGTTGTTCTGTATTATAAAGTACACATGGAGTTAATATTACAAGCAATGTGCAGTATGTTGAAATAGAAGCACAGGAGGTGCCAAGTTATTCCCCAAGTGAGAGTAGATAAAGTAACTTCATAATAAATGTAGTGTTTCTTGCAAGAAAGAGGAGACATGAACTTAGATTTTGTAAATGCCAGGTATGAGTCTTTCCTTATAGCGCTGAAGGTTTTTCAACTCACAAATTGTCTTGATTTGCGAGGCCTGTCTAAATCATGCGGTAGATCAAGCATTCCTGGAATGAATTTCTGGCCCTGCTGTAGTTAGCAGTTGGGAGGGCCAATTACTGTGTCTGGGCATGTGATTATAAACCTGGGTATGAATCTCTCCCTTGTTGGACCCAGCAGTAATTGGCACCATGTTTTTCAAAGAGATGACTAGCTGAATTCCCCAATTGCATAGGTCAGCTGCAGGACAGAGAACAGCCAGCCAGCCTGCATTAAGGCTTGTAGATATGTGTGAAATTCATGCAGGAGTAAGTCCAGTCAGTGCCCTGGAAAAGTTACCAGTGGTTTAGGATTTTCCCCTATACCATATAATATAGAAAAATCTTTGTGTCTCTTTGGAGAAAGGCAGTGCCTGTATCTATTCTGCAAAAAGAAGGTATGATTGCAGCAAGTGTAGGCTAACCTTGTAACAATGACATCAAATTATGACATAGAGTATTATGGAAGAGGCAAATACTTGGATCTTGAACAGAATTTTCTCAGCTATTTTATTTTTAGTAATAGCATTTGATTTTCAGAAATGACAGCAACCAGAATGATAACCAACATGTATTTCATATGTGGCAAACTAGGGGAATGGCTTTCTTTTTGCCTTCCCCTCCTCTCTCTGACCCCGTATTGATCTTACCTTTTTTTAGTGTGGAACAATGTCCAGTGATATTTGAAAATGCACTGCCCAAGTATCAAAACCATGAACTTCATTGCTAGATAGGACTTAAAAAAAAAAAATAAAAATCCTAGCTAAGTATATCCTGCCTCATTTTTATCTGTCTTCTCTCTTCCTTTCTCTTTCTGTGTATCTTTCTTTATGGCTGTATTTTTTTTATTTTTTTTCCTGTCTTTCTAGTATCAGCCTTGCTTGTGTTGATGCAGTTACTGTCTTATATTTAAACAAATACCTGCAGTATCTTCATGTAGACAGTTAAAAATGCAGTCTGACCATTTTCTGAGGTTACATTTTCACAGACTCCAGCTGATTTAATTATAAATAGAAACATCACCAATGGAATTGTCACTTAACAAATGTAATGAAATACATAAGCTATTAAGAATCTTCAGGCTGTTTGTTCTTAACACTTCTGAAATAATGACACCATCTAATGTAAATTATTATTTATCTGTGCATATATTGATATTTTGATCATAAAGGAAACATCGTATTAATTGTCACCAATATATGTTAATTCCCAATGAATAATTATTACATTATTCATTAAGAGACCGAACCAGTCCTCCTCAGTGAAGAAATCAATTGAAAACATAGTAAACCATCATATTCTAGCCTCAAAAACATATTAATATTTTCTGTAGGTGGGAGAATGAATGACTGATTCATTAGAGAAAAGTTTTCTACTATGATTTAAATGAAATATTTCCATTGCTTATTTCATTAAAAAGATACTGATAAGGTTGAATAAAGTAGGTAAAATACAGATAAAGCTTTATTATTTTTAGGTCTTAGGATACTTGTTTGGAACATCCCCGTGGAGCCAACCAACCTTTGCATAGACTTCTGTACCACTAGATGTCATGGTTGTTTCACAGAGACAATGCTAGAAGAATTATCTTTTGGGAAGTTCTGAAACAAGTTCCTTTTGGCTCTAGTTGCTTGTTTGTCATCCTAATGACAGTACACATGAGACAGGTCATTGGGCAGATGTTATTATTAGGTAGAGGATACATTCTAAAGATTATGGGGTCAAAGCCTTGCTTCCAGTAGTTTTCTTCCAGCATAGTAGGTATTTTATGGTTGCAAGTGGTAATCTTCTGCTTTGGTATATAGCAAATCATGTAATCTAGTAGCGACTCACATAGTTTCAGTGCCTTATTTTGGTCTCTTTTGCACCAGTTTAAACTAGAGAGCAATTTCAGTTAAGGTTAGAAACAAATATGTGTGAGATTAAATTTGAATCTGCAGGCTTTATACTGCTTTATTATTGCTACTCCAGCTCTCAGAGAACTTGGCCTTACTGAACAGTAAACTGAAATTGTAATTGGAGTGTTAGCACAGCTATAGTATGCATGTCAACATGGAAAACTGTCAGCTGGAGTTATGGCCCATGAAGCGTGTCCAGGCTGTCAGTAATCAGTTGTAATGTGCAGACCTATCGGTATTTTATGATGAGGTGGCAGACAAGGTGTCTGAAATGATAACATATGTAATTTGGTTTTGTAGGGCTTTTCTCTGGTTCCAGCAAGGCTACAGAGCTGCAGCCATGTTGCAGGACATTGTGTTTGTTCAAGCTTTGACTTCCCTCTGGCTGTCTGCCACTACCAGTGTGACATCTCTGCCAGTAAAGCACTTATATGAGCATTTTGTGATCTGCATCACACAAAGAGAGTGAGGCTCATTTAAGCAGGCAGACAAGCTGTCTGGTTTAGTGTGAAGCAGGTTACAAAGTCCTTGTGTGCCTCCTGGCTGAACTATTGGACTGTCTCCCAGCCATGGCAGTAACTGAAAAGTAGATTCTGTGGTGTTTTAGGGCAGCACAGGTGGGTATGAAAGATGCTGTTTACATTACGACTTTCTTCACATAAATAGACATCGGTTAAGTTGTTTAGAATTCCCTTCATAAATAAAATGTGTATATATTACATGTTCTCTTGTTAGAAGACTGCAGGATTTCTGAGCTGTTGGAATAACCCTTCCCTTGTATTTATTTGCCTTTTCAGGAAGCTGCTCTGTGCAGACAACTTCCCATGGACTCAGAAAACATGGTCCCAGTTCAGACAACTGTGAATACATCTCCCATGACACAAGACATGAGGCCTATTACAAATAATGGATCCGATCCTTTCTTGAACAGGCACGTTCATGTCCTCTTTAATAGGCAATTAGTTCTGTTGCCTTCTCTACACTTTTAAAGCTGTCTTTCTAAAGTAGTTTCCTACTACTACCATCTTTCGTACTTACTGTGAACAGGGGGTACAGCCGAGTGGCTGACCTGAAGTTTGTACTTCAAGAAAGGAATCTTAGAAAAATCAAACAAATGGTAACAGATGGTTTTAATTGTACTGTAGGTCTAGGTAGAATGAGTACATTACCTAAGTATAAATAAACTTTTATTTTTTTAGGCTGTCAGAACTGTTTTTGTCTAGAGAGTTAGATACACATGTGTGTATTTAAAAATTTATGAGTGGCCTCACTTCAGTTGCTTTATATTTGGGCTGGTATAACATTACATTAGTGGCCAACAGTTGAGAATGAGGCTTAATGACTCAGTATTTAATATCTTACCTACTGTGCTGTCTGTTTTCAGTCACCATAATGAGGGACTATGTCTACCAGAACATCTTTACTGAGGCTTTTTCATGTTTTAATTTATAGTGGGCCATACCATTCCAGGGAACAGAGTACTGACAGTGGCTTGGGATTAGGATGCTACAGCATACCAACGACACCAGAAGATTTCCTCAGCAACGTAGATGAGATGGATACAGGTAGAACACTCTGATTTAGCTTAAAGTATAATGATATTAATAACTGTGTTATAACCAGTAATGTTTTATAATTGCATAACTGAACAATAATATCTTGCTTTCCTATGCAAGGGAATGGACTGAGACTGGGGAGAAAATGCCCAAAAGGTACTTAGTGTCTAGAAGCTTCTTAGCTTTAACTTCAGATTGTTCAGATTGTAAGCTTTTACCTTACACTGATATTAAACGAAATAAATAAAAGTTGGGAAATGTGAGCCTTAATTAGTGTTTTCATCCCATAGTCCAAGGTAGGAGAAGTAAAAATCAGGGTTATCTTCTTGGTACTCTGAAAGATCCGTCTCACTAGTAAGTCTCTTACAATGGCAAAGCTGGATTTGATTTCAAGCAATGTATTTAGCTAGTTCAGGTTTTCACATTTATTTATTTTTACATCATTGTCCTTGTGGTGTTTAAAATACTGAAATAAATTACTAAGAAATCAACAAGCTTTTTTCCAGATAGTGAAATTCTTAGCACTTCCTTACCTAAGCTTCCTTTTGAATTCATCAGAAGTTCTAGATGATGCTAAGAGTTAAAGGATTCTCTTTTAAAGATGTTCATGCTTGTTATTACTAATTTATTAAAAAAGTAGTATAATATTGCAGATATAAATTGCTGTAAAATACTTCCTTCTTTAATTATGCCCCCAGGACAGCATTCATTCTCCTGCAGGGAGCAGGATAGAGGCTTTACATAAGACTCAACTGCATTGCTCCCTGTGTGACTAGTAACTTTGAACTATCGTGCTTCCCAAGGGGAAAGTCAGAGGCTGATTGCTTTTGACAGCAAAGCAAGGATAAGAAATTAACTCTCAGAAGAATATGCATTGTGCAAGCAAGTATAGTCTTGAGGTAACATTTGTAGAGGATGGGAACACTCACAAGTGCTTTCCCATCCCACAAGAGGATAGGAAAGGGGGAGTCTAATGTTTACATGTATTGTGCTGATTTAAATTACCCACAAGATGAGGTTTTGTCATTTAAAAATTTCTTCTTTTTTTTTTCCTAGGAGAAACTATACCACAAACAACAATGAACATAAATCCACAACAAACACGTTTCCCTGATTTCCTCGACTGTCTTCCAGGAACAAATGTTGATCTTGGGACTTTAGAGTCAGAAGACTTGATCCCTATTCTCAACGATGTGGAGTCAGTACTCAACAAAAATGAGCCCTTCCTTACTTGGCTGTAATTATTCAATGCTGATTTGCCCTACAATGCAATTTAACATTTCTTTTTCCTCTTGAGATAGAGGTAGAATATGTGACAATGCTCAAGAGATACAACTTAGTGCCTTAATGTCTTTTGTTACATCATCTTTATGGTTGGTTTAATCTCTGCCTGGATTTCATTGACACTAATTTAAAGATAAAATATACACATATATATATATTAAAAAAATACATATATGCATATATATTTCTTCCTCTTTAAAAACAAGCACACTACCTTACACATCTATATACTTCTTTACCTTTTCAGACCAGGCAGAATTATTTCACTTTAAGGACTGAAAGTGGGTGGTGTTTGTGCATGTCCCTGACTGATCTCCTAGGTGTTGATTAACATCGAAAACCCTTCATGAATCATCAAAGCTAAATACTAGCTCACTTGGTTCAAAAAAACATGCACAGCACCAGACCCTGTGAGCAGTTTTATTACTGCGTTTATGACGATAGTATCAGAAGGGGTTTTTTATCAGTTTACTTAAGCTTTAAAAATCTTTTTTTTTATTCTTAGTTACTAACCATGCTGTATGGAATACAGATTAAATCTGATCCATATCAGCCGTAATAATTCTCATTATATATTTGCAAAGGCACAAACAGTACTATTGCAGTTTCTTTTTTCAGTATATTACTGTATAGTTTTTGGAAAATAAGTATTTCCAATCTGAAAGTACCAGAAGTTTAGCAACATTTTTATACTACAATATTGCTGCAGAATAAAGCAGACTGGTACTGACTGCTGCCTTTTACAAACAAAGTAATGTATTATAAACAAGCATTTTTAAAAAATATCTTAGACTTTGAAGTTTATTATATTAAGCACTACAGTTTTTTAACTTAACACATGAACAAGCAATTTTTATATATATAAAATCTGTGGCAAACATCTCGCAAAATGCAAAAACATTCTTTTAAAAGCAGGTCTGAAAATGTGGCACAACTTGTTAATGTCATATGTAGCGGGAAAAAGCCTTATTTGTACTGTTTTCAGTAATGTTTTAACTGACAATGTCAAAATACATGTAGTTGTTTACATGAAAAAAGATAGTAACTTTATCAGGGCAATGCTAAAGCAGTATTGGAACTTGTCTGGTAAAGTTGCTTAGTTGTTAAGTCTTTCACTTGCTACAGTTGGTATACATGGCACAAGGTATGTTCTGGGTATTTCTACCTGTTGTATATCCTACAAATACTTTTTTATCAGAGGTTTGGGACTGAGAAGGCATCAAGGACATTAAGCTTGCAGTTCCCCTGAAATGCAAATGAAGTCCTAAAATTCTTAAATATTTTGAAATTATATTATTTATAATCTATGAATTTAAGCTTTTTATATTGAAAAATATGTCTTTTTATGAAAGGCATTAAAACTTTTCTCTAAGCTTAGTCTGGGCTATGTGGAGAGAAAGAGATGTAGCACTCAGTGTAAATGTGTGTTTGGCAGGTCTGATAACACTTAACAAGGTCTTACTGATGCACCAGAATATTGATCACTAAAAACCTTTTTCCATCTGGTTGGGTGAAGGTAGGTGAAAAGGTCAGAGGTGAAGAGATGGGAATACGGAGGAGGTTTGGAGACAAATGATCACATAACAGATGTAGATCCTTGCCAGGAAGGGTTGTTGCAGATAGGGATACATAGAAAATGCATCGTCAGCGTTCAGTAAAAAATGTAATGGAAGAACTTGATACAATGAACTGCTTTGTCAATGGTGAACTGCTGGGTGTACACGATACCAGAGGGTGGAAAATAAACAGCAAACACACCCAAATTTTGAAAAAAAGAGGTGGAAGGCAAAGACCTACAGTCATAACGTTTTACTACATAGGGAAAAGTAGCTCTTTTAATGGGTTGGTTTTTTGGGTTTGAGTTTTGTGTTTTTTTTTTTTTTTTTTAAATAGAAAATGAGATGTGACAGCAGAGTTGTGTCTGCACAGCATATAATTACTGAATGGGCATTGTGTTTATTTTTTTGGAGGGGTTATTTGTTGTTTTGGGATTTTGGGGCGTTTTTTAATTATTTTTGCTAGTGCTAACTATTGATATAGCAGAAATTTATTTTCAGCAAACAGGGGACCGGGCAGGGCTGACCAATATTACTGTAACTACGATTAATCTCTCTCTTTTAAGGGTTTCTTCCGGTTGTCAGCCTAAACAAAAACCAGGTGGTCCTAAGGCTTTGTTCTTTAGTGACATCACTGACTTGGAGATTTCTTGGCATCTGGTTGTGATGCCGACTTGTAAGGCAACTCGTCAGCATGGCGTGATTGGCCTAGCAAGCTGAAAGCTGTTGGTGCTAGAACACTTCACAGTAGCTGCAGTTCTGAGCTTTAGTGTGACTCAGTTGATAGCAGTCATCATTAGATTATGTTTAGAAAATGCATTTTTTTCATTTGCTAGTACTATTGTAAATTTAATTTTTGACACAGTAGAAGATACTCCAAGCAGATCAGGTTCTCTGCTGGTGTTCATTAGCTAACCTGTGTTGACTTCTGGTTGGCTACACTGATTTCACCAACTGCGGACCATGCATCTTACAGTGAAACCCAATGCTGTTTTCTTGTAAAGTCACATAAGACGTTTATCAGAATTGTGAAGCTACAAACTTGATTCCTCTTTCATTGGTGTTTCAGGTGGCTAAGTGTCTTGGTTCAAAGACCTTAAAGAGGTGAAACAATCAGAAACTCTTTCCATATTGCTTCTATAATAAACCAGATGTGCGAAACAATACTTACAGTGTAAAAAACTGCCAGAATCTTAGGTCAGATCTTTACTCAGTCATGAACTGAATCATGGTTAAGTTAAAAGCCATTCTTTACACTGTAAAATTTTCATTTTTGTAATGGAGAGGAAGTGTCAGATGAAGAGCAGCAACAACAAAATTATTTTTTATGAAGTTCTCTTTTTCTAAAGTTTCTAGCTTTAAGAGCAGAACTTTTAAGTGCTCAAAGCATATGCAATTCTTCTGAAACTAAATTTATAGATTACAATGTATTGCTTACTATTTCAAGTTTTGAACATTCACTTTACTTAATGCACACTGTCTGCTTGTAGTATAAATACATCAAATATGCCAGCTGGATAGATTTACTGTCAACTATCACTGAGGGTGGCCTATGTAAGTCTTGGTGATACAGGAGTAATGGGACGTTGTTATTTAAAGTTTGTATTCTGGTAATACTGTCAGAACGTAACTTGGGGAGGGATTGGGTTTGACTTTTTGACAACAAATGCTGTTTGAGGGAAGGATTTAAATGTCTATTTTAGATATGGAAAAATATGGGTGTTGAAATAAACTTGTTTCCTAATATGCTACATCCATGTACATGCTAGTACTTTAACTTTTTTATTTACTTTTTTCATTTTGTTATATGACATGTGTGAGCATTTGTTTTTGAATACCTTGCAACAGATAGTATGTATTGAAAGCAATCAGATCAAACTGTTGTATCCAGGGTTTGATTCTGGGTTTTTTACTGTTTCTTTGATCTTGTACATGAAAACCAAATATAAATGAACTTAAATATTTTGGATGCATATTGGTTTATTAAATTGTTTCTTTTTTTCTTCGGAGGATTTTAGTATGTGCTTCCCAGGGAACTGTGTAACACTGCTTGGAATAAAGGTACAGACATACTATTCTGTGCCAAAGGCATACATTTTTAATTAAATGATGAACTCTTAGCAAATCAGATGGGTTATTTTACCCTTATGTTTTAGTTTATTGGCAGTTGTTATGGCCATTAGTGGTAGTTACAGTTTTACTTACAATGCCTACAACATGTTCCTCCCAGTGCCACCATTACCTGTTTCTTCTAGTGGCACCTTGCAATTGATAATTCCCTGACACAAATGTTTTGTTACGATTTGGTTTAATACCTTTATCTCTAAGCAGAACGGTTAACACCAAGTCCATTTGCTGTCAATTTCTGTTTTGGGGACTTAAGTAATGCAATGTTTACAGTCTGATCCCTTATTCAAGAAGTGTCCTAAATTCTGCATTAAGAAAACACTGTGTTCTTTCCCACAAACAAACCATGAAACCTAAACAATCAGGCTTGTCTTTCCTGCCATGGCACATGATCATGTACATGATCATGCAACTGTTACTATTGATTAATTTTAATACTCTTCTTGAATCATTCCCTTACATAATTTATTCTAATTAATTGTTAAGAATGCTTCTAACAGTATCTTGCTTTTACATAAAGAAGTTTTGAAACCTCCACTAAACAGAAATGCAAAGTGTATTAGTTGTTTTGAGAAATCTGTTTGCTAATTCATAGTTTATTTACTTGGGAATATTAATCAAGTATTTTTTTGGCAGAAACACTGAATGTGTGTTTGTTTATGAAGGCCATTCTGTTTGTTCCTAATGACGCTCTCTCTCCTTCCAAGCTGCTCAGTGGTGCTCTGCACAGATTGCTGTTCCTGTGTGGTGTTGCCTCAGAGCTGTAATAAAACCGTTCTTCAGGGAGGGATTTTCCGAGATTGTGATGTGCTGAAAGCCCCAGGCATTTCAGAGGAAGCATGTCAGTACTCTGGCTTTCCCAGATAAGAGTTTAATGTAGCAGTCATATTGACAGGCCTTCTGTTCTGGTTTCTGTGCGTGAGTCCAGGGAGACGTTTCAGGCTGCACAGACAACCGCACAGCTGCAAAGGATCCCGGTGCCAGCGTTCTCTCCTGGGTGAGGGTGAACACCTCACCCCTGGAAATCTCACCTCTAACACCAGCTTCCACAGAGTTCTGTCGGGAGAGCATCCTTACGTGGTTATTTTCAGTGTGGTACTTAAGCTTGTTCTTAAGCCTTTTTACCACCTGGTCCTCAAAGCTTACTCTTCCCTGTACCATTAGCAGTGCCTGTGTCCCCCACCAGGTACCTTTTTAGTCTTTCAAATGCGATGGCTAGAATATTTTGGAAGAATTAAGACCCCGTGTTGGGGTGGGGGTAGTTTTATTTTCTTCTAAAAGCAAGCCCTTTTGTAAGCTGGAGTGTCCTGAATCCCCTTAGCACAAGGGGAGCGAGGACGGGACTAAGGTGAGGGGAAGAAGGAGGGAAAGACCCCGCCTGAGGCCACCTGGCTCTGCCCAGTCGGGACGCGGCAGGGTGTGTCCTCCCGCCGTCCCCTCAGGTGGTCGCTCCCGGGCCGCTGGCCCGCCCGGGCTGCGGCTCCCACCTTGTCCTCAGGAACTAGGCGGGGCGGCGCGGACGGGATGAGCGAAGTCGGTGGCAGGTAGGAGGAGACGATACGGGAAGACCGCGGCGCCTTCCCGG
>NW_009917337.1:14858-21771 GCF_000696875.1 Nestor notabilis | reverse complement strand
CCTCGCGAGACCACGCCCCCCCCGGCGCAGGGCGGGAGGCTGAGGAGCAGGGCTGAGGGGAAGGGTGGCGGGTTCCTTGGAGGTTCTGTCTTTATTGCGGATCCTGCGAGCTGCCGGCCCGGACGCTCCCTGGTTTACGTTTCTTCAGCGAGCTGTGAAACGCCTCTCTCCAGCTCGGCTCTACCCTTCTCTGGCCGTGAGTCCTCCTGCCAGGAATACCCGTCCTGAATCTGCCTGCCAAATCACCTCGCGTAGGTTGCAAAAGGTCCAGTTGTGGAAGGCAACGGGATTATGCCGTTTTCCATGACCGTATCCATGACCATATTAATTTCACACCCGATCCGTACCAAAACATCAAATGACATAGTATCATAACTTACTATCTCTTAAAATTCTGGAAACAAAACCTCATTATCTCAATTCATAAAACTGTGGAAACGGTTTGAATGCTGTAAAACTACAGCTGCAGCAAAGAAAGGGAAGGGAATTAAGTGGGCAGACTCAAACCAAGTGTCTGTCCCCTCACTGCAGTTAATCATCTCACACCAGATTCTTTCCCGCTATCTTTCTCAGGGAGGTATTTTATCATATTTCAGCCCAAAACACAGAAGATGACCCACTCTTCCCACACACTCTCCCCCTAGTTACTCAATATTTTACCAGGTAACAACTTGGCTCTTGACATATCACCAACACTAGGAAACTGAAGCTGGGCCCTAAAGTAGACATTGATTTAGTCACCTCAGGTTATCTTTTTACTTAGTAGACAATAAACTTGAAGGACAAACTAAAATGAGTGCTCAGCGTGAGACTGGCCACCTTCTGAGGCACTCCTTTCACCTTTGATTATAAAGAGAGACAAGGAAGTACAAAATGAAATATAATCCTTTGTAAAATAAGAAAATTAAGTTTTAAGTCACTTTAAGTTTGGTGGCTTTGTACATAACAACAAAACTTTCCAAACCTAAAAAGCCCAATTAAAAGAGCATAAAAGGATCCTTGTATAAGATAAATCATTGTAGCCGACAGTTTTAGAACCTTATGACCTTCGGACAAAATTTATTGTAACCAAAACAGGACTGTAGTTAAGGAGTATCTGAAACCAGCAGATGTTCAGGAGGTGCTGTAGCGAAGTTAACTGATAAGTAGAAGGACGAGGAGAAATCACTCACTTCTGTCAGTGGTGTTACCAAACTAATTAAGCTGGTGTAAGCATTTATCTACTGCACATGCTTCAAAGACTTCCAGAACAAGGGTTCAAGGAACGGGCAAGTGATGAAGATCGTTGGAAGAAGTAAAACGACCACCGAAGACCACTACCACGTTGTTATGCGCATGCGAAAATAGGCGTGGAATTATGTAAAACAGCTCTCGGACAACTAATGCATATGTATGACGTCTATCGGAAATGTAATGAATATGTATGTTAAGCAACAATATAATCACGGTCTGTTTGATGGATAAACGAGACACACATTAGGAGGAGATATCCCCTGTGTCTCCCAGCGCTGCAATAAAGAATACCTGCTTGTCAACTTAAACTTTGTTGGCGAGTTCTTAACGAGTTCTACGAATCAAAAGGAAATTCAGGGAAGCACTTAAGTCTGGTCAGGATGTTAGGACAGGTAACTTCTCTTTCCCGATATCCAGCAACTCCACCCGCATCCAAATCTCTGATCTTAAGGCTCAGATTTGTTAAAGCAAACCACAACCACAAAAAGCAGGCACACCAAGCATCTAGTTTCTGCAAGGCAAGTATTTTATTTGAGAAGGAGCCTAAGTTTGCATGTACTTTCCAATGTAATACATGTATCTTTGTTAACATTGATAAATACCAGTATGCATGCACTTTGCTGTTTGCTCAGACCTAGATCTCCAGCTATCAGCTACAAATTCAACTGCGCTCTAACTCCACTATTCCACTTTTCCACTGTTGTAATTGTATTGAGAGGTATAACCACACAATGACAACTTGCCATAATTATAGCCCAAATTCAAAGGAAGTAAAAAATTTTAACTGTTTGTATTACATTTACAGAGAACAAAATGCATTTTAACAACGTTCATATCAATTACAACAACCTGACTTTAAGTTTTATGAAATCTTTACAGCACAGCCATTTTAAAGCTGAAGAAAGTCTAAACATACTTGAACATTTCTGAATGCAATATTTTAAGTATTAGTCATGACAACTGCCTGAAGCCTAAACACATGAGTTCAGTCATTCTGAGTCACATCATCTGATTCACATAAGCATTTGTTGGACTGCACTTACATTTACTTTCTTTATCACTTTCTTCTATTAAAAAATCATGGATTTGCTAATGTACTCTAGCTTACATTGTATGCCAGTATCTTTGTTGCACAGTTATCTCCCAAATTCTCACTGCCTGTGTTTTCTGGAAAAATAAAGCAATTAGGAATATTAAAAAACTTTATAAAGTCATCTTATTTGACACTGTTCCTTCAGTAATCCAGCAGCAGCAGTACAGACTAATTTTGCCTACTGTACAGTGTTTTCTAAAATTGAAAATACTTCAAGCACCAGCCAACACAGCAGCAACAGATGCTTTCTTGTCATCAAAACACTAAACCTCCCTCCCACATTTTGCTATCTTTTTATAAAGTTATTTAAATATGTTACTATCATAGTATAACACACTAAAATATCGTACCAAAACTATGATACATCATTGCCAAACTTGTGTGGCAACAACCCACTTTCTGACCATACAGGCAATTACCAAGGAACTACAGAGACATCCTTTTTACAAAATACCACTGTAATTTAATTTCTCACAGCAATAAAAAAAAAAAACAAAAAAAAACCCAAAATCATGTAACTAAATTACATTAAATTAAAATAAATATTAGAAATGTTGTTAATTATATATGCTTGCCAAGTGCAGTCCAAAGGGCCTTGCTACTCTTTAAATCAAAAAGAGAATGTTTTCATTTCCAGATTCATAGAATCGGATTTAAACTTTGGATTAGGACACTTAACATGGGAAAGACAACAGAAATATAAATGGGAAAAGGATGGAAACAGAGACAGAAAAATGAAACAGAACAAAAAAGGGGAGACACAAAGAACTAGTTAATACTCCCAGCACTACAGTCTCCCAGCAGTAGCTCTCCATAATGAGCTGCTGACAGCAGCAGCAGAAGTCAAAAGGTGCAACCAGCCATGGAACACAGCTATGAAGAGCGACCCTCTACAGGCAGTAAGGTGAAGCCAACTGTCATGCTACTTTTCCAACCTAGTGGAGTCTTCACAAACAAGGCAGTCTTTCCTTCATCAGGGTATGATTCTGTGCTAGTGAACTAGTAAGTTAGAAATCACACAATCACTCTTAACATTTAGTGAGGCTCAAAAGTGTACTTAAGCCTTTTATCTTTCAGGTATTTGACCATCAACATTAATTCCTAGTTTGGGTTACTTCTGATAAGCAGGGGCTGTTCATTATTAAGGAACTCTGCCAGGATTTCTCAACTTACCTGGTTACTTCAGGAGTTTTCTCATTATATTTAGGCTAGATCCCCTGTACCCCGTCCCAAAATGGTTCCAGTGGTTTATGTAATTAAAGAGCTGATACAATTTGTTTCGTTTCTCAAATCCTGGAGCTTTGGGTATTTTACTGTGATAGGCAGAGAAAAAACAGCTGCTAAACCCACCAAACATTCCAGCAATGGCCAGTTCAAATTCTGAATGGCCATAGAAGGAAGCAGGGTCAAAGATAATCGGCCCAGAGTCGTCCTCAGCCACATTTCCTGCCCACAGGTCTCCATGCAGCAGAGCAGGAACAATTTCTACATCACAGAACATCTCAGGAATCTTTAGCTGAAAAAGCATGAATAAACACATAACAATTAAAGAGCCTTAAAGACAATATTAAATAAAGTACTGTAGTATATAAGAGCCTGAGCTGGTCAAATACTATTTTCAGTCCTCATGGAGTGATTTTGCAGTTGATGGCTTACAACTGCAAGTTGTAAATGCTTCAACTGCAAGTTTAAGCAGTTTAAACTTAAAAAACTTTAAACTCCAAAACATAAACTGCAAGTCAGTAAATGTTCTTGACAGAGCTCAGCAAATCATTTAATTCTGTCTAGTAACAGCATCTACTATTAGTGTATTGTTTCTAGACATGGATAGTATTGGCTGTCACAAGAAATATCAAATAAATTCAATTTAAATTAAAAGGTTTCCGTGTTAAAAAGGGCAGCAGTAAACATCTGTACTGATTAACCAGAACTAAGGACCAAATCTGTAATGCAGAGCTTGCAGAGGAATACATTCCTGGCTGTTTCCTAAGTGCTGCATGGAGCTTGACCTGAACCACAGCAGTGACCCTGGACCAGCTGAAAAAATCAAGAACCTGCCTGGGCAGCAGAATCTTACCTACTTTGTAACACCAAATTCTTAGATGGGATTTAGCATATTATTATTGTTAGCTATATTGAGACATAAATATCAGTGCCGAATTACAGTTTTATTTTCACTATCTACTGAAAACCTGAAAGAGCAACATGAAACCTTTTCCGCTGATAATATTGGGTCAGCTGTGAAGCTAGTCCAGTTACTGGTGTTCATTAAAAGCTATGTAAATCCCTTATAAAACATCTTTAAAATTCCACTGATACATATTTATAACATTTAAAGAAAAAGATTTAAGACATGGTTCATACTTTCAGCTGTGACCAAAGTTCTCTGGCTTCTCTGTCCCCATAATCTTTTTCAATCAAATCCATCTGAGCTTGGAGTCGATGGCGAATAAAGAAGGAAGGCCAATCACTGTGCCATTCATTCACCTACAGAATATGACAGAGGTTTGTTATCAACAATAGTGGTCTTTATTAATAATGGATAAATATCAAGTTAAAATGTTCATTGCTGACACAATGGCCAAGACAATATTAGTACGATCTACACATGACAGAGCCTTGGGTGACATGGTCTAGTGTGGGGTGTCCCTGCCCATGGCAGGGGGGTTGGAAGTAGATGATCTTAAGGTCCTTTCCAACCCAAACCATTCTATGATTCTATTTTGTTGATTGTTCTTTTGGGAGTGATGCTCTCTTCCATGCTTAGGTCAGCTGTCTTTAACATGAGATATAAGTTGAAGCTCTAGCTATTCTCATTTATTCAAATTTTCTTAATGTATTTTAGAGGGAGAGTTTCTGGTGAGATCATTTCAGTTGTTCCATATTATATTCCAAAATCTTTCGGGAAATGCAAAAGTGTTCATTCATTTTTATTGGATATTGTGTTTCTAATTTGGTGAAAAGTTATACTTGAGTTTGAGGTATTGAAAGTTCATTCAGTTAAATAGAATGAAATGGTCCCATGCGCAGAGCCAGAAAATAAGAGATTTATCTCTCAGAGCCCTGTCCAATGTCTTGTGTGTTACATGATGAGGCTCTCTAAAAGAGGTGGATTTTGCCATTTGAGATCTATATAGTAGGGGTTTAGAAAAACACAAAACTAAGACATTGTATGTGAAGGGATACTTATTTTATGAAGTATTGCCAGCCTAAAGAACTGCCGCATAATTTCAAATTCCTGTTCGATCCACTGTGCGGTACACGTATTGTAGCAAGCCACACACATTGAACAGCCATCATATCATTGACCTCACAGTGGAGAGAACGAGTGAAGCAATGAGAGCAAAACTATTATTATAAAGCTGAAGACCAGATAAAACAAGCTTTTGTAGAAGGAGTTTATATACCTATATGAGTACATGTGAGCTTTCACAGACATGGAGCATACCTGGGCTATATAACCACAGCAAGTGGCTGTATGGAATCCAAACTTATCCACGTACTGAGACTCAGAGTGACCTGCTCCTTTACCTAAGAAAAAAAACAAATACTGGAATTTTTGAGATCCTTACATAGTCAAGTTTGCAAAACACGGAACTAAATTTCAGAGAATAGGCATACAAAATTATTTTAAGCAGTAAGTTAGACTTATTTCATGATCAAAACCCTCTCTAAAGGTGGAAAGAACTCTCTTAAACTTGAAGATACTGAACGGAATTGGAGGCCAAATTAGTCACAGTTAGTGACTTTTCTTTGGATGAACCAGTTAGATATTCAGAAACAGAGTCCAGATACCAGGTTCACAATCTACTGTTCTGACACTTGAACATGTTGTCATTAACCATGGCTTATTTTTGATTCATAGGTTATTTGTAACCTGGCAGGTAGTTTGGCCTTCACTCAGAAATAATGGAAGTCTTGGGAAAGATACAAATACATAACTGGTGGTTCAGATTTTAATACTAACAACACTAAAAGAACAATTCTTTGTATCCCTTCCCTTTTTTAAACCATTTTATTTATGCCTTAATCCATTTTCCAAAGAATGATGGAAGGTGTTTTCACTGAAGTCAATACAAACTGGATCATGACCTTACATTGCTGAATTAGTTGTCTCCAAGGAACACCAACTGTTGTACATTTTGGTACATATTTGAGTTCAAAAATGTGATCCCCAACATCTTTAAAGGGGAACTTAATTATGTGTTTACTAACTGGGACCATCTTCTGAAATAAGTTAATTGCCTAAACCAACAGTAAAAAAAACCCAGAGGATTTCTGTAAGGTCAAGAGCATTCCAAGAGATTGATGGTACATGAGGCTGAAAAGTTTCACTGACGAAGAGAACAAGTCCAAATTTTAAGTTTGACTTACAGGATCATTGAAAGCTCTAACTGTCAAGTCTTAGCACTATTTCTTACTAAATTTCAGTATATGCAAGCTTATATACAACAAAGTACATACAAAATGAAGAATCAAAAATAATTTACTTTTGTCAAGGTTAAAATGATATATTTAAAAATCATAACAGAAATTCCTGTGTACATAATGTACACTTGAGAAGTGTGGCATAAGGACAAGGGGGAC
>NW_009917337.1:0-14827 GCF_000696875.1 Nestor notabilis | reverse complement strand
GTCCCAGCACTGACTTTAATTATCATTAAACTTATAATGCAACACTGTACCACTAGCCAAATAAATTACTTTTTTTTTAAATTTAGTGCATGATTATCAATACTCTACCAATTGTGTTTCCCTCCTTTCTCAATTTCTCTCCAAGTTTCTGGTTATAAAGATGGAGATCTGCTATCTGCTCTCCAAGCTTTGAAAAGTATCTGTAGGATCAAAAAACAAAAATGAAAGAAGACAAGTGAACAACATATTACAGGGGAAAAAACCACTCAGTTAAATATGATCAAGTATAGTTCTAACAAATACAGAACCTTAATCTTAACTTCACAAGTGCATAACGGGGAGCAAATGACAACTCCTAAGAAACAGGTTGTAACGGATAATGAAATGAACCTAAGACAAAGCTCTTGCAAGAAAGATAAACAGAACACAAGACTGTATAAACAGGAGCATAGAGAGCAGGAGGATCAAATAAACGTCCTTATCAGCTCCACATGAACCACAGAACATGGTATTTACTTGTGGGCCTTGTACTTTGAGATCAGCTGAATAGCAGTAATAATGGTAAGTCTAAAAAGAAGCCGTAGACAAGGACTGAGTTGAGGCTGCTTAATGCAGAAGACAGACAAGTGAAAAGCAGTTACAATACTGCACAGACATCTGAACAGAAGCTACAAGGATGGAAACTAATTTCTTCTCCGTGCCCAGAATGGATAGAAAATAATGGGTTTACAATTGCAAGCAGGAGGACTGAGGTTAGACACTAGAAAATCTTTCATGGGACCAGTGGGATGCTTTGGAATGGACTGTTTGGGAGGGTGTGGAATTGCTTTTATTCTCCAAATAAAACTATACAGATTGGGGGGGGGGGGAAGAAGAAAACAGAAAACAAAAACCCAAACCACACCAAAATAAAAAAAAAAACCAACACCAGAAGAGCCTTAGGCATTACTGTGTCCCTATAAAGGCCCAGAACAAAGCAGTTAACTCCTGAAAGCCCATGTTCAGGAGCCTATGACTCCTGAATTCCATGTTCAGGTTGGCTGATGGACAAAAATGGAACTTCATGTTATCTATCCATCTAGTTCTTCCTCGCCTTAGTGCCTTTGACCTTTTTGACTGACTTTAATCATACTGGCAGATTATACTTAGAGAAGCATGGCTTTCAAAGACATAGTAAGCCTGTAAGTTTAAACAAAACTCAAATGAATAATCTCATGAGAGAAAAATGGGCTAAACTCAGCCATTATCTCATTCACTTTGGTAGCATCTCAGCACACGATGAGCAGCACATAAAGCTCTAGGCTAGCAATAGCATGCCATTTCTGCTGCAGGTACAGGGCCAGGGAGGAGCAAAATATGGGGAAGTAGTGTATACACACACATATATATAGGTACATATATGTATTTTTAATATATACACACACAAAAGCATGGATCATAACAGATATAAGCTCTGAGAGAATAGAGAGATTCTTGTCAAAGTTTTCTGTCTGAAAACATGCCCCAAAATACAGTAGAAAGAAAAAGAGATGTCCAGACACACCTTTTGAGGCTCTTCATCTTGAGGTACTCCATGACAAACATTGCTCCTCCTCCAGGTAGGTCAATTACTTTGATAGGGTGAGGCACTCTCACAATACTGGTGTTCTGAATAGCTTCCAAACTCGCCATTTCTCCTTCAAACATTTTTCTAGCCTGTCAGGGAATAAGAATATCCTTGGGCTAAACTATGGATATCTGCAACAAGTACCTTGGAAAAAATAGCCCTGTTTACTAAGTTACAAGGAGTTAAATTATCTTGATTAAAAAATGTAGCTGCAGCAAGGTTTCACTCCACACAGGGAGACTTCAGTACCTTAACTCTAACTTCTTTTTTTCCCCAACTTCATTCCAATGTAGTAGGATACATCACATTTCACCATAATTTCCAGTTGCATATGGACGTACCAAACTACAGAGATGTAACAGTATCTCTGAGGGTGATACCCAAGACCACTTCCTTCAAACCCACAGATGACCACTATTAAATGAAGTCAAAGACTGAACCCTTCATCTGGTTCCCCTTTCCATGCAGGTCAATGGCCACTAGGTGGAGATGACAGTACAAATATTAAGCCTGTACTCTTTATTTTTGAAGTAAATACGCTGTTCCTCGTAGCAGATTTAGGATGGTTTTGATATTGGTAAAGCAAATTCCTGATGCATTGTGGTGTAACAGAAAGCAATTCAGTATTCATTTAGTAATAGAAAAGTCAAGAGCTTGGCCTGAAAAATTGCAAGAATCTTACTGCTATAAATACAGAAAGCAATAGTGAAGGTTGAAACTCTGTAGCTTTAAAAATAACTCATGAGTTTTAGCACTGGCACCCTGTTTCCTCCCTCCCACTATTCCCAATTGAAACACAAAAAGGAATGCTGCGAATGCAAATTCAGCTCTAGGCTTTTCCAAATGCTAAGTACTACAACAACAGCTCTGTACTTTGCTTTCCTTTTACATATTGCAATGCCAATTCCTGTTGTTGAGGGTTATCACATTGCATTACATCTCATGTTGCATTAACTAAGCCTATTGCACATTAATATTTCACATAAAATAGACAACAGCTTTTAAAAGAAATTGGAAATTAAAACTGGAATAATTCAAAGTCAGCCTGAAAATGCAGAACTCTAAATCATTAACAATCAGGAGTTTTTAAAATAAAAAGCTCTCTACACACAGTAATATTAGTAGTTAAATATCTGCATTAACCTGAGGTTTGTGGTTGACTTTAACAAATACTCGTCCACTGTCTGTTTCATAGGCTTGGCCTTGGCTAATGTACCCTCCTCCCGAGCTTCCAAATGCCTTCAGGACGGATGTTTTCAATTCTGACTTCAGGATCTTTTCCATGGTAGTTTCCAGGCTGCTGCAGCTGCTTTCTGCTAAATCCACTGCAAAACAAGATTAAAGGTTTGGGTCCTTCTTTCACTGTCACTCCACTATGAGGTAGAAGGGTCCACCCACCAAATAAAACAAAACAAAACAAACCAGCAGCCAAAAAAAAAAGGCAAATCCAGAGATAATGTTCCAAAATGCTGTTTCCCGTGAGCTGTAATTACATGAAAAATAAAAATATTTAGAAATATTTGCTAGAATAAAACGGGGAGGTGTGTCCTGGGTCCTCTCTCCACTGTGCTGGGAGCTGCTGGTATTTGTAGTTTGGACCCGTTTTTCTTTTTTAAGCTCTCTGCTCGCCCTGGGGAAGCATTGCTAAGACAAGCCACTAGAGGGAGACTCAGCGCAACAATACAAATTGCGCACATACGCTGTGCTGTGGTTATTTACAGCAAGAAAACCAAAGTTCCAGCCCACAGGGGTGTAATTTCAGCCACCAGAAATATGCGCAAAGGTTGGTGGGTTTTTTCCTCTGTTTGTAGTTGCTTTGTGTGGAGTTCTGTTGTCATTGCGGAGATCTTTAGAATGCTTTCCCTTCCTGGGACAGAATTCCATCTCTTGTAAGAGACGGAAGAGATTTTTATTGCCTGAAAGCATCCTCACGTCAGTGACATAGCAAAGTGCTCAGGGCTGAACATTATCTGGTGAAAATTCACAGTAAAAACATCAAGTTGGTAATAAAGAAGTTTAGATACTGTTCCTATATGCTTCTCCAGATTTAACATGATCTTTTGCCTTCATTTCACCTTTTTATCTCCTTTTACAATCTAACACACAGAAATAAGATCCGTTATGTACTACTGAATTTAATCAATTTCTGCTTGCAAAGTGCGCTGACACCTTCAGTTATATAATGTCAAACCTTTAAAACACGTTCTCTTAAACTTTGAAAAGATGTTGCAACTCAGACACTGCAGTATTTGTTTTAATATGCCTGTATAAAGAAAACATATTTGGTTTGATGACTGACTCTTAGCACATTCCAATCCATGGAAAAGGCTGTTCTTGGAGCAGCAATGCCTACCACCTCTGCAGGGAATTCTGAATTCTGTTACCACTGTTGCACTATCCGTCTTCATCCACAGTATTACTACTGAACCCAATATATTTGCAGTCTAGGATGCCATAGACTTCTCTCCTACAGTTTCCAGTGAAGACACCAGTAGTTACTGACTGTAATATTTCTTCCAACATTCTTTTAATTTCATTTTTTGTTAAAACAGAAACAGGAGTGTATTAATCCAAATATATTGCATCACTTAATAGCAGCCAAGAGACAGGAAAGGCTTCTGTTTGCTTCCATGCTGGATCGATATTTAACTAGTAACACACAGGCAACAAGCCTGGTTTCCTAACATTTTTGTTCCAGTCAAGCAACTTCAAACAGTGTAATTCCAAACACTGGAAGTAAAACAACTCCAAAGCATTGCAGATGGGCTGGAAGGAACAGAGGGCCATGAAACTGGTCAGCATCGGTTCAGCACCAAGGCCAGATCCCCAAGGAAACCCCAACTGCACTGGTGAGGTGTGAGGAGATGGCATGGGTTAAATACAAAGGATTATTCATCTGAGTGTTGTCAGGCTCCTGGTTTGAGCCCTGTCCTCCAGGTTATGCTGGTAGTGGAGCTTGTAACTGTTCCATTTCCCAGCTATTTTCTTCTTTTGCTCTCAACTGCTTCTAATACGTTTGTTTTCAAAGACTGTCCAGAAGACAGATACCCCCCTGCACACAAATGAAGAAAAAGATTGGTTTTGTGTCCTTTGGGAGTAACAGTATCTAAAGAATCACAGGAAAACAAAAAAGCTATATTAAGCCAAGAGCAAGAAAAGACTTTCTATCATAAAAACCTCCCTTCCTCTCACAGAAGTAACTGTTCCTTAGTAAAGAAATAACCAAGGACAAATAATTCAAAGCTCCTTTAATCCTACAGGTCTGACCTGCAGCATAACTGCAGAGGCAGAAGCTCTGTATACCACCATGTCATGGAAGATTTCAGTGAATTCTTTTGAGATTTCATTGAAAAATGTGTTGAAAACTAATTGAATATTATTTTACAAAGACAAATAATAGAGCTATTGTGATTCTGGTGTGGTTTAGTTACCAGAAATATGTTTCCTCCTTTAAATCTTCTGTCACAAACAGTGCAGGACGAGCTAATTATATACCACTTCCCACGCGCTTTTACTTCTGCTAGAACAGTCCAGCATCAGTTAATATCACCAGATCTATTTTGGAATAGCAGCCAAGATGAAAAGCAGAGAGTGCAACATTCATCCCTGCAGGCAGTTTGTGCAGATGGCAGCAGTCCATGAGAATGAAAATAAATGAATCACACTGAAATGTAGGGTACAGAGGAACTATGGGCAATTCAGCAAAACTACAGGTTCTTGCAGAGAGGTTCAAACTGGATCTATTTTCACACTTAGGACAGTCAAGCACCGAGAGGTTGGTGTTGTGGTTTAAGCCCAGCCGGTAACTCGGAACCACGCAGCCACTCGCTCGCTCACTCCCTTCCCTTCTTCACCCCCACTCCCGGAGGGATGGGAAGGAGAATCAGAGGAATGCATCTCCCACGGGTTTAGATAAGAGCAGTCCAGTAACTAAGGTATAATACAAACCACTGCTGCTACCACCAATGATAAGAATGATAAGGAAAATAACAAGGGGAGAAGATACAATTGGTCAGCACCCACCGACCGATACCCAGCCTGACCCGAGCAGTGATCTGGGCCTTCCAGGTAAATTCCCCCAGTTTCTATGCTGGCCACAACGTGCTGTGGTATGGAATACCCCTTTGGCCAGTTTGGGTCAGGTGTCCTGTCTCTGCTTCCTCCCAGCTTCCTGTGCCCCGCCTCCCTGGCAGAGCAGGAGACTGAAAAGTCCTTGATCAGGGTAAGCATTATTTAGCAACAACTAAAAACACCAGTGTGTTATCAGTGTTGTTCTCAAAGTCAAAAACACAGCACTGCATCAGCTACTAGGAAGGAGAAAAATAACTGCTACAGCTGAACGTAGGACAGTTGTACAGCCTCCATTCATGGAGGGTTTCAAGACCAGAATAGACCTAAGTAACCTGGCCTGTCCTCATCTTGCTTTAGACAGGAGATGAGCTAAGTGATCCCCTGAGGTCTGGCCCAACCTGAATTTTCCTATGATCCCAACCATTGAGCCCAGATTTCCAATTTTCCCTTCCCTTAACTCCTCTCCAAGGCAGAAGCTGATGTTATTAAAATTATACATAATCATATTCCCAACCCAGTAATTAACTCCCTAAGGACTTAATTTCAAAATTTAGTTTAAATTAAAAGATACAGAGAAATCTGGGTTTCAAAGTAGTCCATATAAATGCCTTGTGATGCTTTAGTCTACATATACCACACGTCTTGTGATGCAGCTTGAGAACTGACTTAGAAACATCATGACAGGATATTGCAATTTTTTTACAATATACGTGTACACTTAAGAAAAATTCAGTGGTTCTTTCACCCTTTTTCCTTGTCCAAACAGGAATGGAAAGTCAGCAAAATGATGATACAAAAGCAGGAAATACAGACTGAGAGCATGGGTACAAGGAAACACGCCTGCCAGATTTAGAATGTACAGAGGGAGCAAAGAGGGAGGAATAGATGAAAAGGAAAAGGAGGACACGTTAGCTTTAAACTATGAAATAAAGAATAACAAAGGCATGGCTAAACCACATAATGAAACAGAACAATCAAAGAGGAGAATTCAAAGAGCAGTGAGAGCTATACAATACGTAAGGGGAAAAAAACCCCAAAGCTACTGGATAGAACTGCAGCGATTTCTTCCTAAGGGTTCACCAGCAGCCTGCCTTCAGAAGAGAAGATTCCATCATCCCCTGATTCACCTGTTGTCTATCAGAACTCAAAACCAAGGGATCCATGGCACAATAGAGCCTGCTGTTACGTCTGCATTCCTCTCTACCATTTTTAATTGTAGCACAAAATAGTTCTGAAAAAATGAGCATAATATCCCTTAAAATATAAGCCTAAGTACAATTGTTTCTATTTACATAACTTTTACAAAACACAATTCTCTTTCAACCACAAGACTATTTTGCTTCAGTTCTATTAGGAAAAGGTGATCTTTGAAGACTTACCATTTATCTCTCAAGTCTATGACTGACAGAAAATCCACCTTCATGTCGCTTTCTCACCTTCTAATGATAAAAAGTATTCAGGTATTTTAGCAAAATAAAGATGTGTTTACAAATCTTCAACAAATCAACAATGATCTTGTTAAATAACTTCTGACTTTATCATGAAGGCATATGGAACTAAACAGTTACTGCTGGCTAAAATTCCCCAGCATCTCCCTAGTCAGCTACACTAAGTGGTGTTATGTCTGGGTGAATGGGATAAGGATATAGGCATGGACAGAACATTTCATCAACAATCACCAAACAACTGGTACAATACATCAAGTTTCAAGGCACAGCAACCACACAACATACAAATTCTCTTCAGTGACACACCGCTCCAGATTACAATGTCTGACCACATGCCCATCAACACCTCTGACGACTATAACGGTCTAACAAATGTGGGACTTTGAACAGGTTAGAGCAGGAAACTCCCCAAGAGCCAACCGTAAGGTTTTAATTCAGAAAACAGAGACAACAATAATCAACTGGGAAACTTTTTATTTAAGCAACAAGGTAAAAGGAAAAGCTATACTACCAAGCAAGGCTTTCAAACTTTCTGTAGGAAAAGTTAAACAGCCAGTGAGAAGAGTAGTAGAATTAAGGAAAGACATATCAAGTGATGGTCTTCTCTTCCAATACTTGCTTCCAGTTTGTATAAATAACTGCAAAAACAGCAACTAAAAAACCCTGAATATTCTGCTAATTAAAGTAATTCCCAAACACTCAAAACGCCTGTTAGGAATCATGCATCTCTCTCACCTACCTGATAGGCTTGCATTGAACGATCATGATCAGCCTACATCAAAAAGAGCACAATTTTAGCATTATCACCTTACAGGTGCAAGAAATAGCCTGCAAAGCTGTCCTTAGAGAACTTCTGCCAGTGCGGTAGAGCTGCTGTTCTGAGAGTTAAATTTTAACTTCTTTTGGTTTAATGTCTCTTATCCCAAGGCTACAAAGTGCACTTAGTGGGGACTGAAGAAGAATGATTGCTCATGGCATCTGTAGTTTAAAATCACAGAAAACGTATGTGAAGGCTGTACCGTGACCACACGGCATCGTCCTGTGGGCAATGCCAACGGTCAAAAGTACATCTTCTGTTTGTATTAGTGAGAGAGAACATCTGCACAGGATATGTACACGTAAAGTGCCTTATCTGAGAAGACCTTTAAGAATACACACTATTGGATAAAAGCATAATCCAAAAAAGGCGAGCTAGTTCTGGTGAAAACAAAATCGCTGGAGAGAAGAGCCCACTGACCAGCAAGCACAGAACAGCCCACAGGAATGTCATGAGGCACCAAAATGCACGTGCCAGAAAAAATTCTAAGCATTTTCACACAGCTTTGTAACAGAGCAGGAAGCAGTCTCCATGCAACAGTATCACATCAGCATAACAAATAGCGAGTCCAGATCACCTTTCACAGATGCCATTATGTCATTTTCTTGTTAATTTTCAAAGTATTTTGTTAACATTGTTCTCATGCACATAACTGGACATGAAGAGCTGAAAGAGTCTGAGCAATCTATCATAAAGGTGGGAGGGGAACAGCAAAAAGCAATGAGCAACGTTCTTAGCCATCTCCTCAGTGTATTATTTGTATACTCTTGCCTAGTATTAAGCACATAATGCTTTCATGACACCAACAGATCTTTGTGCAACTGAATTGCACAAATTGCTCCTTCCTTAGATACTCCCATCATAACTTATGCCCAACTATCCTGAAAAGGGATGACTATGTTACACTCAGTATTCAGCAGTACTCACTGATTCTAGGTCTTTAGCTGTGCAACAAGGTCAAGGATCTAGTGGCTTTTTTGAAATTACTACTCCTGTAGTTGCACCACAAAGTATGGGGGTTTCCAAGCAGCAAAGTAAGTGTTCTGTTTAAGCTGCAAGTCACTTTATAAGGTTTCTCATAATGTTTAGAGAGGACCCTCTGTACCCTGTACCGAAATGATTCCAATGGTTCATGTAGTGAAAAAGCTGATAAAGCTTTAGGCGTTTCTCAAACCCTGCAGCTTTGGGAATTTTACTGTGATAAGCAGAGTAAAAAGAACTGCTGAAGCCACCAAACATTCCAGCTATTGCAAGCTCATACTCTGAATGGCCATAGAAAGAAGCTGGATCGAAGATAATTGGACCAGAATCATCCTCAGCTACATTTCCTCCCCAGAGATCTCCATGCAGAAGAGCAGGAACAATTTCTACATCACAGAACAAACTGGGTATCTTCAGCTGCAGGGGGAAGAAAGCAAGATGTATAAGTACTACATTTGAAGGTGAATTGACTACAGACTTTTATCTGCACACATGCAAAGCATCAGCTGAAACTTGTTAAAAGTCAGTTTAAAAAAAAAGGCATAACTTGAAACAGCATAGGACTAAGTCAACAGCGATGCTGAGAAAATCCAGAGGATTTCTATTATTCCTAAAAGCCAGCAGCTGCAGAATAGTCATCCAAATGGCTTTTTAGCAAGAAAATACAAAATTTAAAACTGCATTCAGTGCTGTAATATTGACCAGCTTTAATAACAACCACCACCACCCACTTCATGATTAGAAGGCTCAGGAATATCTCACCAACCTTGAAGAGATTTCTGCAAAGTAGTACCCAAATCACTGCTACTGCAGTCACTTAACCATGCGCAAACCTTACATGAAGGGATGATGTGCAGGACAGAACTCCTGATATATATTTCTCATTATGAACATGTTACAAGGAATGAGAAATGTGAATCGATCTACTATTTCCCAAACAGAAAGACAAAGTGCTATCTGGCACACATTCAGTGTGGAATATTATCATAATGTCCAAAAGCTATTATAACTTAAAATAAAGGGTATTTTAATCCCTAAAGCTGGAGTCTCTTACCAACAGAACCTGGAGCATACCAACACACAGGAACTTTGGTTTATGAAAAACAAAATCTAAACAGCTGATATGTAGCTATTATTATAGAGAGAACTGAGAGAGTTCCTCCTACCTGCAGTTGTGCCCAAAGTTCTCTTGCTTCCCTGTCTCCCGAATTCTTCTCGATCATGTCCATCTGGGGCTGGATTCTTTGCTTGGCAAAGAAAGTCACCCAGTCGCTCTGCCACTCATTCACCTGAAGGAACAAGGCTGCAGATATTAGTTCTACACCACACAAACGACAGATTTCCTTCTTTTGCAAATAAAGCTTTTGAGGATTTTTGTGCTGCTACCATCTAGGACAGTAAATGCTACCATTTAATAGAATGTTATCTTAAAACACTACATCAAGGGAATAAATGATTTCCCCTAAGTGATGAAACCCAAGAAATTGAAGAGCTATGAATGCCCAATGCAGCTGGAAGTGCTATCCAAAGCACGACCTTCCTTAGCAGGCTGAAGGCTGAGCAGTGGGTTTTGATTTTTATGACTCCACAGAAACAAATTCATTTACATAATAATAATTTGGTTCCTTTGTGTCACTGAAGGGAAAATAAGAAAAACTTAAAATTCTATCAATCTGATGAAGCACAACCTACCTGTGGAAGATAGCCACAGCAGGTAACTGTATGAAAGCCAAATTGATCCACAAACTGGACTTCCATTTGCCCTTGACCTTTACCTTTCAAACCAAAGACAAAAATCCAATACTAATGACAAGGTTCTGAGTATCTCCAATGCGAATGGACCTTAAAAACTAGGTAAAGGTACAATGCTGCTTCTACTGAGAATCAAACAATTGCACCTAAATACTTTTTCTGTTACAATGGTTGTTGCTGTTGGATTTTAAGTGTTAATCTTGATGTAAAGCAGCCAAATTACAATCTCCGTAATCATATTTTGAGATAGCATATCTCCTTTGGTAACATGTCCTTGCAGAAAATGCAGTTCAGGATCATAAGGGTCCCAAATTGAATAAATTATTTGCTTACAGATCCAAATCGAGCAAATTAAAAATAAACTGAAGACTCCCTGCCTGGGCATTTCATCCAAATCTATTTTTGTAGGATCTTTAGTGGAAGAAGACAAACTTAACCTGAAATAACAAAAGCTATTTTTAGCATTTTGCAGATTCTTATGAATTAGGTTAAATTCGCAAACAGCTGTGTACTGTACCAACTGTGCTCTCTTCTTTCCTCAGCTTCTCTCCAAGTTGCTGGTTATGAAGGTGGAGATCAGCCAGTTGTGTTCCAAGCTTTGCTGAATGTCTAAGAAACAAAAATACCCTTAGCAACACTGACACAGGAATTAATCCAGTTCTTGGTATTCCAGGAGTTTGTTCAAAAGATTTATAAAGCAAGTAAAAAGAATTCTGCATCTCTAACAAGGTACATTTTCAAAATACTCTGGTTATAAACACCTCTTCCTACAAAGATTAACACAGAACAAAATGTGTGTACGTGGTCTGACAATACTATTAAAAGTGAAAGTGAGCAGCAAACATTTAATAACAATGAGAAACTCAATTCTGATTTCTGCATGGTATCAACTCCATATGAACTTTCAGTAAGAGATCTGTAAGAAGAGCGTGCACAACCTGTTAAAGCTTTGGGGTGGGGGTTTCTTTTTTGGTGAACTGTGTTGGGGAAATAGAGCCAAACAAAACTTATCCTCTTCTTTATCTCTCTGTCTCCTGCTTCTCCTCTCTGAAAGGTCTAAAAGATGGTAGAGTCAGTTGGACCTTAGTTATTTATCTATTTTTTAATAAAAGCTTATCCTCTGCAGTTCAGAAAAGTCTTGCAGTAGTTACAAGTCCTCCAGCCAGTCACCTCCCATGTTAACAAATGTATGTTCCTTTTCCTGTCTTTGACCTCTCACATCTTTCCCTGTTCTTAAGGCACTGTCATCTAAAGCAAAGTTATTCCTTCATTTTGTTCCTGTTAACACAGATTGTAGCTGTGCCCTGAAATCTATCTGCCAAAGGCTGCATTTGCACACTTTTCATCTCGGTCAGCCCAAACCCCATACTATTTCTGCTCTTTCTCTTGAAGCTTACTAAGGGCTCCTCATGAATTAGAAACTCTGCAGATGAGCAAGCTGAAGCATAAGACGTTAAGTGGCTGTAAAAGTTCTGAGACTGGGATGAGAAATTGGTTGTGCCCACCTGCCTAATGGAATCAGACACAAGTATTCATCATATTTTAATTTACTCAAGGGTGTGCCACAGAGAAGGGCTTAAAATTTGGAACTATCAAGGTGAGAGTTATAAAAATATTGAAATCAGAATTCATTCATTTGGAGAAGTGCCTCTGCATATTCATGACAAGCAATATTAAACACTGGTTCTTTTATCAAAGGCAAGTACAGAAAAGAGCTGATCAGGTAGGTAATTTTCCTTATTGAAAAAAGCAGCTTTACTGTAAAAATCACTAATTACCTAAAAAAGAAACAAACAAAAAAGCCCAAACAAAGTCAAAACTGGACAAACCCCAGACTCACTTCTTGATGCATGACCGATTTGCTCAGTAAAGTGTTATGAAGTATGTTAGAGAGTTCTCTGCTGTACAGTGTCCTGGGTTCAGCTTAAACCACAACAACAGCTTCTCAAAAATGAATCTTGACTTGCTTTAAAAAAAAAAATTAAAACAAGTTTCTCCACTTGAAAGCAAGCGACTTGATTGCCGTAATACTCAGAATTTCTGGTTAAAGAATGCAAAGATAATATTGTGGTTTACCTGTTCAAGCCTCTCATTTCCAAATGTTCCATCACAAACAGAGTAGTGCCCCCAGACAGGTCTATAACTTTGATGGGTTTAGGCACTTTTATTGTCTGTGTTTTCAGGATGGCTTCCAAACTTGCCATTTCTCCCTCAAACATTCTTCTGGCCTGCCAAATATTAAAGAAAAGCATTAATCTCCATGAACATCAGTCCCAGGTAAACAAAGCTTTGCACAAAACCAAACAAGGCTGTCAATGTTACATAAAGAGCATTGACAAAGTGGTTACTGTATTTACAGGTTACAGATAGATCCACAACACCAGACTTCACAGTAATTTTACCATTATGGAAATTTCACTTCATAAACCAACTCCATGGAAAGGACTTAGGTTGTAACATTGTAATTATAAAAACAGTCTATTTACAACTGAAGGAGTTCAAACTGCAAACATATATAATAGGTAGTATTTTATTCATGGATTATACAGCAAATGTCTAGAAAGCTATGGCCTATCTGCATCATCAGTTGAGAGACTAGAAGAATGGTGCCAACATTCATAATCTTCGTGACTTTGGTGACACACACTGCTTAGTAATGTAGCTGAGCTTCAAAACAGTTTAATTTGCAGTCACAGCATGATTTTCCCTGGCCTGTTTCTTCTGTCTCATGAGGAGAAATAAATAAATAAATATCAATTATAGCTGCCAAATGCTCCTTACAGCACTTGCACACAGAAACAACTACAAGCTAAGCCACTACCAACTGCATTTGCTTTGAAGACATTCTGAATTTAGGACCTATTGCTGCAACTGTTATCCACACCAAGTGAAATCTCTTGAGTTGCTCCACTGACATCAGTGACACTAATCACATGAAGAAATGCAACTTGAGAAGCCAGGCAAAGGTTGCTGAAAAAGGGTATGTGGGAAATTTACGGTATCTGCTAAAACTAAAAGCAAAAAAATATAGTGAGTAAAACAGAAACAGAATATTAGCCCTCTAGTAGTGACACATGAAACACAAAGGACAATTTGCAAGATATTGACTAAAAGTTCCAAAGCCTACAGGCCATCAAGAATGAAGAACTGCTGAATTACATAGCCCCAGGTTAGCTTTGTTCAGAGGAAACAAGTAAATACTGTATCTTTGCCTAAAGCCTCATACAAGGTTAAAGTCAGCTGTTAACTTTAACAGAGTAAAAACCAGTGTTTTGTAAAGAATTCTGTTTTTCTAAAGAAACTGCTGATACACACCCACTGCTGCACACGCAGCATAACATTGTAATACAGTTTGGCAAAGTTTGCTTTAGTCAGCACTCAGAATCCACACTTAGACAAAGCATAGAAAATCAAACGATTACTGAACAGAAAATCTATCCAGACAGTTTTTTCCAAGTCTTACCTTGTACCTAGCTAGACTCTATACCTACATACACAATTAACAAAGGTCTCAGTGCAAAGTCTCTACTGCTATCAATTCAAACTATTCTCAGTCTAATGTAAAGCAGGATAACCCTTCTGGCTTTTCCCATTTTGCCACCTCAGTGCATCCATCCATGATCAGAAAGCATGGACAAACTTGGAATAGATATGGTTGCAGACATGCTTTCAAAAACATCTGTTTGCTATTAAAGGTAAATCAAATCCTGGCTTTCACTTGTGAAGCTATTTATTTGACAGACACACGTGTAGAGTACCTTTAAAGAAAATTCCACCTGATCTCTGTTTTTGCAAATAAGGCAGCCATACAGGCACGTTGCATAGTTTTTATCTCTATCAAATGCAGATATTGGACAACAATTCTGGAAAAGCGTAATTTCTTGAGAAAAGCTCCTTCTTATGCGCAGGGAACTACTGGGTTTGTTACAACGAAGAAAGATGCATACCCTCCATAGTTTTACACCCTCTGGGTTTTTTTTCACCGCACCCCCCCCCACAGCCATGCCACCGCTACCCCAGGCACAACGGACAACAGCATGCCATAGTGCCGCATGCCCGGGGCACGCAATACTGATACCGCAACAACACCCCACCGAACTGCAGCTTCCATGGATGCTTCCCACCCCAGCGGCCTCACTCCCCCCGGGCACC